>NC_060958.1:11219436-11519706 GCF_910589235.1 Vespa crabro | reverse complement strand
TAGGGCACAATTCTCGTACGACTATATTCCTCGTTCGCCACACGTGTGCTTCCAAATTTTTCCAAAGGGACCTCCGTTAAGACATTTTCCGGTTTCAAGTATCTTCAATTTTCCTCCGTGCAATCTGTTAAACGATACAAAAGAAATTAAAAATAAGAAAAGAAAGCAGCGAAATGAAATTATCGCGTCTATAGTGATCCGAATAAAGCGAAGGATGCGTGAAAGGAGCAATAGGTTTGGCGAGGGGGGAGAAGGAGAATAAAGTAAACGCACTCGTGGCGAGTCTCTTATGTTGGTGAAAACGTAGAAAAGGAGTGGAGTCGATGAGAAAACGAGTATATACATCGAGTATATATGTACATGAAAAATATATGCCATGCGAACGCACTCAAATGTTTAAGAGCCCGTATATGAAGCCGAGCTTCGCTCCTTGTTTTCTCACTCGGCCCTTTTCACTCGCAGATCGCTCTCGATTGCGATCACGACGTTGGAAATAAAAGCGCGATATCTATACCACCTACGTTACTGTTGAAATTAAAAATACATACGCGGTCCAATCAACTGGTTGCAAAAAAAAAAGAAAAGAAATCCTAGAAATGATTTTCGAACAAAGTGCGCTTCGAAAGAATAACTTAAATCCGAAGTCAATTAGATCGATAGAATTTACATACGTTAAATCGTTAAATATATCTCGCAGGCGATATCGATTGATATGATATGTACATATATATATATATATAACCACGTATATGGAGAAAGAAAATATTAATAATAAACGATAACGAGTTTTGTTATACTCGTGGCTTTGAAAAGCTTTTAACTGTCTATAATTTAATATACTTTAACTTTTAAGAATAAAATGGTTATGTTCGTTTAATAAAATATTCCGTATAAAGTCATCATCATAAATAGCTCAACGATATACGTATAAAGATATCAAACATTACATAATGTTAAAACCAACGTACGAGGAAAAAGTTAAGCGATGATTAAGATGAATACAATGCTAGAGTCTGTTTTGTCTACGTTCAAGCTCAAGAATGAATTCCGAGAAATTCCGAACAATACAATGCTTGTAGTAGTTTATTCTCGTAATGGTAACTATAAGTATTTTTCGATCTTGTTAAAAATATTTCTTAGAAATAAACACTGATATAACTTACCCACATATGAAACAGTAACGTATCCACTTATACGTATCATCCTCTCTTCCGAATTCACACATTTCTTCTTACGTTAACATAAGTCCTAATGGATCTCGTTGAAATATGAAAATTACAAAATATGAATTAATACGATATAAAAATTGATTGATTTGAATCGAACAGATTATATCTCTATCTCTGTATCAATATATATGACGTCGACATTTCACTAAATCTCGATAATAATTATTTCTGTAATTAGATGAACGTACGAAAATTTATATCTTGTCTTCTTCATAGCCATCTTGGATATCGTATTACGCACACAAATGCATGCACGCACGCACACACGCAATAGTAGAGATACATGAACGCAAAGTATTATACGCAATTCGATCGGTAGTGATCAACGAGTTACAAATAATTAACTAAATAATATAGTTATGAAATAATTAACTATCATTACGATCTATGGAAAATATCGGTATTGAGAGAAAAATATGTGAACAACGCGTACGACAAAGTAAAACGCCAAGTAGGACGCCAATTTTATATTCACAAATATCTCTTAATCGAGGTATTGAAACGAGCTATAAACGATAAGAAATAAGTATTTCATGTTGAGCATTACGATTATGCCATGGAAAAAGATATATTTTGAAATAATAAGCTATTAATTACCTGTAATCGAACAGACGATACGATTCTCGTCGTAAACGTGACACTGCCGGAACAAATATGGTCGTCCTTCGTGCCTGCGCTATGATGAGACGAATTTGAAATCGGCATCGCGCATGCGTACAGCGCCACCTTCCCGATGATTCATGCACGTACAAGGAAAATTACATCGAAGTATTGCTGGAAAAATAAACGGATGTTACGATATACATATACGTGTGTGTGTATATATATATATATATATACACACACACACATATATAGTATGATGTGACATAAAGCGTCAGAAGAATTGCAGAAATAATAAATTTTCTTTAGCAACTCTTAAATTTTAATCAATAACAAACACAATTATAGGAAATATGAATTTGTTTGTAATAAATAATTTTTCAACGAACACTTGTCATAGCGAACTAGTTTATGCAAATGCGAGCGATAGCTCGAAAATTCAATCATTGGATACGTATTCGATACATTAGGGAGCAAATATTCAACGTTGAAATTTTACGTGAAATTTTCAAAAGTAAAACGTCACGACGCGTATCAATTAACCTCGATTCACGGAGGAAAATTTGTATTGTTTCAATATACAATACGATAAAATACGAGCGATGCATCGAATATCCTGTTTCGTTCATTTAATGAGTAGGAATATGTGTATACATTACATAGATATTAGAGTAATGTTTTTATATCGAATGCAAACGACTTTAATAACATAACAACAAATCAACGATGAACCTTCTACGCTTTATGTGTAATGCCATAGTCGTTAAAAGAAGAATGAATAAATAAATAAATAAATAGATGTAAAAGAAAAAATAATAATAAATGAAAGGAGTAGTAAAGTCGGTAAAGAGAGGACGACAATATTTTCTATAAAATTCGTCGAGCCAGATCGAAATTAAAGGAAGGAAAACGTATAGCGCGTGAGAGCTTCACGTAACTCACAATCAGGCGCGTCTCGTGGCTAGATAAATTTAATGTCGAGAGCGCGAGAGAAAGAGATAGAGGAAGAGAAACGTTGGCGTAAAATAGTGGAAGGATTTTGGAAGCGCTTGTTCGGAATAATTCGGTTAGTCGCGAACAAGCATTGTTATATAACAGTAGTTGTATTGTACTAGTGTAGCTATAGCATCAGCAACACCACCAGTAGCCTCGCTTGTTCGGTAAAGTATGTATATATCAAAAAGGATGAAAGTTGGTGGCCGATATTAATTCATAGACGTGTTTCCTATGAACGGAAAGAGATGCGCGACATTGGATGGCGATGTACGAAATATTTGGAGAAAATTTGGAAACAAACTCAAAGAGGATAGTGGTTCCTCCGAAAGTCTCGTGAATTCTCTTCTTCGAATCTATTCGGAGCACAGTCAAACGTCGAAGAAGTCGTACGTGCCTTCGCATATTCTGCTCCGTACATTCCGAGTAATTGCAAGGAATTTCAATGACGCACGAACAAAAGGGTTGTCCGTGTAAACTCGGATGATTGGTCGCCTGCTCTTTCTCTCCCTCTGTCTCTCTCTCTCTCTCTCTCTCTCTCTCTCTCTCTCTCTCTCTCTCTCTCTCTCTTTCTTCCTCTCGCGTTCTCTGCAGCCGCGACGAGGCAAAGGCGAACATGTGCGGGAATAAAAGAACCATCTCGACGTACTCGACAGTCGTGTCCTGATGCAGGAGGGAGAAAAACGGTAGAAAAGAGAGGGAAAAATCACACGCTGGATGAATGTACTTTCAGCCTTCATACGTGTCTCGCGTACGAGCTTGCGAAAGTGAGTGAGAGCGGGAGGGAGACGTACTACGCCGCGAGAAATTTCATATCGGTCGCTACTCGCCTTTCGAGAGATATGGAAATGCGAGAATTACATCATCAGAGGAAAAATGTGTTTCCTGGCCAGTGAGATATATCCGTGAAATGACGTGTCTCCCTCCTTCCCTTTCCTTTTCTACTTTGCCAGTAATAAAATATATCCAATCGCCTTCGTAAAACGTACCGAAGCGAGAAAGCTGTGGGGAAATTAATCTCTACGTCGTCGTCGTCGTCGAATATAACCTGCAAGAAGATTTTGTTGAGGTAGAACTCAAATTCGTAATAAAGAATGTAAAAAGAAACGTTCATTGAATCCTAAAAGATTTACTTACTCGATCTATCTTTTTTCTTTCAAATTTCAAACAGCTAACTTTCGAATCTCGTTATAATCTAGACCGAACGTATGAGTAATGCTCGCAGTTAATTTTAAAAATTCGAAAAAGAGAATCACATTATTAAGACCATCCTTGCAGAATATTTCACAATTCCTCCTCCAGGTTTTTTTTAGGAATATTTTACGAAACACCTGCGAGAATTCATGGAATTCACCATTCATAATTATAAAGTTGGTGAGAGTTGGAAAAGCTGGAAGAAAATATGGGAAGATTATTATCTAATTTAGACGACCAAAATTGCACAAGAACGCAAAAAAAAAAATGAAGAAGAAAGAACAGAAAAAAAGCAGTACTTACGTTACCGGTCTTTAAACTTTTTACTAGAATTCCTCTTTTTTTCTCTCTCTTTCATGAAACATGTACGGTGTACTGCACCTATAAGATTATCAACAATGACTTAAAAGTATATGCATTAGGGAAACAAACAAGAAGGATATAACTACATTCGATGGATCGATCGATCGCGGTTTGTTACATTATACCGAGCACTTTCCATTGTTTCGTGTTTCTTACAGAGCAGCAAGCAGCAACGCTATACACTCGTCTACATTTATAATATCGCAATCAGCAGATTACAATATCCCTGTTGTTTGTCAAAATTTAATCTCAAAAGTTCACTTGAATACTTCCATTAAACTTGACTTAAATAAAACATTCGTACGAACAAAAGAGAAAAAAAAAAAAATATATATATATATATATATATGCACAGCTATCCATCGAAAAATGATCGACGCATAAAAGAATTCACAGAAGAAAACACTTCGGAAGATCGTTCGAAAAAGCTAATGAACGTAGTTCGTCATGCGAGAAAATATGCATATATCACTTTTACATCGGCATATTCCATCGCAAACAATCTAAAAAGAATCGAAATGTAACGCGAACACACTTTGATGTGGAGCTTTACCACGTAAATCGGATACAGCTTTGAGGTGAAATTTTCCAGTGGAAATAGGAGGTAGTTCCAAAGCCGACGTGCTCTTGTCTGGAATTGATACCTTGTTCGACTATCTAAACTCGAAATACTAGGCAAGAGAGACCGGATATTTAAACTGCGAATCGAAACGAAAAGCTTGGACCGTCGATCGTTCTCATAGAGGAGCTTTTCGAATTTGACGACAAAAACAAAGAATTTCTTTTCCAGCAATGGCCAGTACTACATCTGTGTCGTCGTCGTCTATTCGTTCGTTCGCAAAAAAAAAAAAGAAAAAAAAAGGAGAGAAAAAGAAAAAGGAAAGAAAAAAAAAAAGAGCAAAAAGAAGAAACAAGAAATATCCAAACTTTTCACTGACTCCTATGTCGTTTTGTTTTTTTTTTTTTCTTTTTTTCTTTTTCGTCCTTTCGACGTGAAAAACTGAAAGTATACACATTCTTCTATAAAAATTCATGCGAACGAATAAAATTGAAGCAATAAAATGTAATAAAGATTTAAAGACTCGAATGAAATATGACCGACTTACCGACAAAATTATCTTCAACTATAATATGCCCATCGATGTAACGCATACAACATTGGAAATCAACTTGCTTTTGAAAGCTCGTTTAATTATCCGTATCGCTAATCCCTGTATTTCTACTTACGAAATAAACGCTTAATTAGATTCATTCTTGAAAGAGCTCTATGACGTGTAAAGCTTGCGTTGCGAACGAGATTATAGTTAACGGTCAGCAAATCTCTCAACATCAACTTTCAAAGATGATATTACAAGTTCGTTAATGGTTCATAAGATATATATATATATATATATATAGAGTATAAAATGTAAATTATATCATATCTAGATGCAAGTTACTTTACTTTCAACTTACACAAGGTACTAGAGGATATCCAACGTTGGCTAATCGTTTTCGATAATTATGCATCGAAAGTTTTACTTGGACAACAAACTGATCACTCGCTGAATTTCAGAATAGTCCCTAACGAAACCTCCAAGATAGACGGAACTAACTTTCTTAATCTCTCCTGGATTACCTGCAAGAAATCAATTAATTAGAAAGTAATTTTTTAAAAGGAGGTACTTATTACCGGGAGAATACGTGCTATCGTTTCAATATTTTGAAGAAGAGAAAAAGGAAGAAGAGGAAAAAAGAAAAAGAAAAGGAAAAAAGATCGCTCGCGGTCGAGAACGATGGGGGTGGGGAGAAAAAAAGCAATCGAAGATATCGGAGGAGAACACGAGAGGGGAAAAAGAAGAAAAAAGGAACGGAGAAACTTTAGCGAAGAAAGTCGTTCGTGAAGAATCTCAACGTTTTCTCATTCAATATTCTCGATTATCGCTCTTATCAGATCGTATTTTAGTTCGACAAATACTGACCATGACTTTTCTCAACTTTATTATTGAAGGTAATAAAAAAACGGTAATAAAAAAAAAAAAAAAAAAAAAAACTACTATCATTTTAGTTAAAGTTTCGAACTTGTTACAATGTCCTCGTTTGCACGTTTTCACAAATGCTTTGCGATGCGACGAGAAAAAAAAAAAAGAAAAGAAAAAGATTAAAAAGAAAAGAAAAGCTAAAAAATTGAGATAATAACTGCACGAACCAAAAGAGAATTATTCTTCTATTTATTGTGGTAATCAGACGTGCATTCATGTACGTACTATCAACCATTATTCCTTTTCTACGAAACTCGTTAGAAATTCGTTAAAGTATTAATAATCATTTCCCTTTCTTCCGAAACTCGAAAGGTTTTAAAGTTTCCGCGTTTATGTTTACAGAGAACGAGGTTTCCTATGTTCGAGAAACTCGCCAAACTTTGTTTGAACTTTTAAAACGCGTCTGAAACAACTTAAAACAGTTTTGGAATTCAAAGTTATTTGTCTTCGATGGATCGGCTAGTACATTATCTTACCTTACTTTTTTTTAACCTCTAAAATAAGAACCGTGTCCTACTGGTTTCCTCGAACTCTAAAACTTTCATTGAAAAAGTAATAATATTTGGATTTTTTTTTTCTTTTTTTTTCTTTTTTTTTCCCCCTTTAGAAACAAGTACGAAACTAAGATATTTCATTTTAACGATACGTAATTAAGAGTCGTTTAAATATTTCGCGACGAGAACATTTTATTATTTTGATTAACCAATGATCGTTAAACGCGAATAAAGAAGAATCGTTTGATTGGTCCTCCTTTGTTGGCAGTGTAATGCTTTAGACCAATAGCGCATTGAGTATAATTTCTTTTTCCTCTTTGCTTTTTACTACGTATTAAATCGTTAACATGTTAAATTTTACAAAAGTTGTACGCAATATATATAAAACAAATAGATAAAAGAAGAAAAGAGATATACATCGAGAGAGTTTAAAGAGTTCGACAATACAAAATTCTTTATTGCGAGCCTAACGTTTCCTAACTCGTTTCTACCAAATACTTTTCCCGCATATATCGAACGACCATCGACCGTTGTTACCTATGCGAACCAACGAAAGCACAGAGAGGATAAAGAGAGGGAGAGAGAGAGAGGAGAAAGAAGAGGCTTGCCGAAACTACCTCGTACAGCCGATTTTAGCACGCCGTCAACCGGAATCAAACCTTTCTCTAACGGACGGCGAATCATTGCCTCTATCGAAAAAAGAAAAGAAAAGGAAAGAAGAGAAAAAAGAACGCAAAAAAGATGGTCAAAGAGAACACACGACGAATATTTTGGCAAGTAACGAACGTACGATTGCATATTCCCTTATTTCCAATTGAGACATAATAACAAAGAAATATGAATCGTTCGAACGTGTACGATCATCGTTACCATTAATTACGAAGTATCGTCCAGTCGAAAGATCCTTTGTCTTTGTCGAATTATACAATTGTCATCTCTTCTTTTCTTCTTCCGAAATTGCATCACAATCACAAACCATAAGTTCGAACACTGTTAGAAACTTAAAGCGATATTAGGATTAACACTTTGGCAAATAAAACAGAAAGACTTTTTAATCGCTACCGTAAACGACGACTTACCGGCGTAATGAGAAAGCGCGCGTTAAAGGCAACTTGCTATTTCCGAGAGAGAGAGAGAGAAAGAAACTCGTGCTATCCTATAACTTCTCTAATTCGTTGGGAGAAATATACGTTTGTCACGCAATTGGTCGAAGCATTACATCGCCAATAAAGGAGAACCAATCAAACGTAATCCTCAATTGTCTTGCTTAACGATGATTGGATCGTAGAAATAGAACGTTCTCGTTAGAAATATTTAAGCTATAATAATTTTCTACCATTCTATTTATCATTCTTCAATATTATTAATCGATGTACATATTGTTCAGTACAGATTTCCCTCTTTGGGTATTAGGTTATCTATTGTTCAGTTCGCGGTCGATGAAAGAAGAAAAAAGGAGAGTGAAATGGTATTGTTAGGGCACCACTCTGTCTACATTTTTTTGTTTTGTCTTAACGATTTTTCCGCATCATCTTCGGACGACAAAAGATCTCAAGAAATCATTGCGAGGTAAATTCTTTTAATCAAATTATTTATTCTATAACTAATATTCGAAAGTTTCTAAACGAGCGTGGTCTTACATTTTTGTATGTCGTTTGTTTGAAATTTCGTCGTATGTACACAAGTAAAAAGTATATACATAAGTATACTATCGATTTGCAAGAACACGACAAAAAAAGGGTGATGGTAGAAGTTACGTAATTATAAAGCTGCGCGATGATGTAAATGTGCAATTCGTTATCTGTGTATTCAGTATCTCGAAAGTTTGCCTAATCGTTCTCGATCTTAATTGAAATGACATCGTTCGCGATATAATATATGTAAATTTGACGATTACAAGTGCCGACTACTAGGATCGTCATATGTGAAGTGGTAGGACAGTTATGTTTTCCTGCGTATATGTATTACACGACGACGTAGGTAAAGTCGTAACCTGTTGCACGATGAACAAACCGCTCTATACGTTCTCCTATTCTACCTTTATCGCTTTGCATATTCGTTATATATTTCTATATTTAGCGTTGAGGTACTTTAGCAAGTTACAGAGTTTAAGTAGAAAATGAAAGAGAAGACTAGATGGATAGTATCTTTGTGCTTCGCGAAATTTAATTTAACCTATTAGGTTAGGATCGATTTATGATAGTATATATGTGTGTGGGTGTGAGTGTGTGTATGCGTGTGTGAGAAATGCATTTAAAACGTATCGGACAAAAAAACTCACTTTAACGTGCCGGGAGTATAAATAAGGATCGATGGTTCGGATATCTCAATTCTGGAAATAAAAATGGCGGGCAAGGGTTCTTCTAACAAGTCGGAGGTTGCACAGCTCGAGGGCATCACAGAGGCATCGCGTATTTATGCGTAGTGAAGTCACGTAGGTAGGATACTATGTGCTTTAGCGCACGATGTACCTTCTGGATATGCCAGAGGCATCGTGCTCTCCTTTCGCTTTCTTTTTTCTTCTTTTTACAATAACACACACGCTTCGCTGAAACACAGAGTGAGAGAAATAGAGAGAGAGAGAGAGAGAGAGAGAGAGAGAGAGAGAAAGAAAAAGAACGAACGAACGAATCGGAGACAAAAGTGTCGATTCGATCCATCGAAATCTCTCTATTTCTCTCTATCTTTTTCTTTTTATGATTTTCATCGGTGAGTTGACATCGCTATGAAAATAAGATCACCGAGAAAGATTGATATTCCATATTGTCTAGAACACTAACCCCGCGAAATGTAACGGACGTTCATCTTTTCTCTCTCTCTCTCTCTCTCTCTCTCTCTCTCTCTCTCTCGTATCGATTTCGAAACAAAAATAGTAACCATCCTTTAATCGCATTTACGTAGAAATTACATTTTTCTTTATGATAAAAGTAAATGATAAAAGAAAGAAAGATAAACCGAGAGAAGTATATATTCGCGAAGTAAAAGTTTCCTGGAACTTTATGAAAAGTAATTTTGCAAATCTATAACGCGTATCCGCGTTAAATCTACTTATGATTACTTACAAAGCGTTTGCTGATAGATCGTGAAAGATAGGAGAAAGAGCTTGACTTATCTCTTTGGAAAAGAGAACTTTCCAAGAGTTACTATCTATTTCAGCGTTACGTTATCAAATGTATACGTATATACATATATACCGATCAACTTAAACTAGCGATTTAACTTGATCACCATTCTAAATGTATTTCAAGAGAAAATTATTTCATTTGCGAGAAACAATATTCTCTTATTAAAAATGATATTATGTGCATCTGTGTGTGTGTATGTATATATATATATATATATATATACATATATTTTCGTCGTACGTGTTAAACGTAGTTTCATAATACTTCGAGTAACGCTATCCCACGGGATATTTCCCACCGTCATTCGTTAACCATAAACTACGATTCGAACTTACTAGTCACATCCCCTAGTCGCTTTTCTCATTCCTAAGAATTTCTATACGCGTTACATCCAACATACATGAATGCATCCATACATACGTATTCATATCTACATACGTAATATAAACGTCTTTGAGTTCGTATAATAAACTTCCTCATGAGTGAACAAGTTTACTATCCGTTATGACTTTTATTCACTTTTTTTTTTCCTTTTTTCTTTCTTTCCTTCTTTCTTTATCGTAGTATCTCGTCGCGATCATGCATAATCCTGGCAGTATAGAGCTTTCCTTTGGAATGTGCGGCATACATATGTAATACGAAGAGAGAGAGAGAGAGAGAGGGAGGGAGGGAGACAGATGGAAAGTAGGGGGAGGAGAGTGGCGACACGTCTCGACGTCTGCGACGGAATGCTACTGCATCTTCGGATTGTCGCCTTTTCTATCTCTTTCCTCTTACTATGGTTCTATTTGATTCGGGACCTTTGGCCTTTTATTTTTTCGCGATAAATCCTGACATTGCAAATACAACAGATTTGATTATTCTAATATTATATATATATATATATATATATAGTACAGCCGTAATACGAAAGAAAAAGATTATAGGAGCTTCTCCGAGGAGGAAAAAAAGGAAGAAGGAAAAGAAAATGAATATTTCTGTTTTCAGAAATTCTTGCTGAGTCGATGAAAGATAACGAATGGTAAGGGTCAAGCGTGGGTACATAGGGAAATACTGAATAAACAGTAAGGAAGCTTTTCTCTTTGTCTTCGCATTTCACATTTGCTTAGAGTTGGTACGCGTATAGCGAAATAGCAAAATGGATTCCAAGCGTATGAAGTTCCGATTAACCAGCATTCCGAGAGTTCCGACATGCTCACGGTCTCTGGGTGCGACCTTTACAAGTACTTCCTAGATCCTATCTACAATGCTCTACGTACGCTATGCTAATCGATTTCGAATATATCGGGTTCTCCTTCGACCTTAATGATATATGTACCTGTGTACTTAGATATACCTGTCCCTTTCTCTCTCTCTCACCTTCCCCCGTTTTAATACGTTCGATCGAGAGAACGTTATACGAAGTTTATATTTGACGATGCACCTTCTTACAATGATGTTACTCAAGCGCAAACTTCGAGAATATAGCGATTTAGATTATAGCGATATGAATCGATCGAAACGTTTATTCGGGTCGATAAGAAGGTCGACGGTTATGACGGGAATATTCGATAAATAATACGATCGTAAGATGCTTTTAAGCCTGACGTTGCGGCATATGCAATCGCGAGAGGAATCGCGAAAGGATAGGTAAAGTGAGCAATGTGCCACTCTCGATTCTCCTCGTTTCAAATTCGAGAAGGATAAGCTTAGATTCGTTTCTCCTCATCGGATTCATGCAAAGTTTGAAAAAACAAGCGAGGAAACTCGATGCAAAGAGCAAAGCAAAGCGAATTTTTTAGTAGATCCGGCTCGAACGAGAACTACGTTTCAAATTGTGCCCATGCCCTATGACCGGCATATTTCATTTCCTTATATTTCTATTTGTCTTGCGGCATTATTCGTTGTTAGATTTTTTTTAATTGATTCAAACGCACACAGAAACATACCGCGACGCGCTGTGCAGAACGCTGCACCGTGCCCGATCGTATTTATCGATACGAGATCCTTCGTTTTGTTTCGTAGGAAAGCGAAATGTTATCGAATCGTTTTTCAATTTCACCGGTGTAACAAATGGTGATACAACACCTGCGGTGAACCTTGTATCCAGCCCTTACACCCTTTCTCTCCTGCACGTCTCGGTCATGCATATTCAACGTACGAAACCTCCCTACCTACGGTGCGGAACTATGCTACTACAGCTTCCCATTCGTGTACCTACCAATGACAGCTGACAAATGCTACTCAAGTTGCAGTAACATCGCTGCAATTTCCGCGATAACTCGAATCTCCCACGAATCGATCGTTCCTCGAATACGTTCGACCTAAACTCGGACAATTACCGGCAATAATCGATTTCTCCTTCTTACCAATTCATCGCTCTTAAATTATTCATTTTATCGATTAGACTCGACCTTTTTTTAATCGCTCGATTCATATCTTAACGCTTATTAATCTTCGAATCATTTCCCCCATTCTCTCTCTCTCTCTCTCTCTCTCTCTCTCTTTTTTCGTCGTCGATTCAGACATAGCGTACAAAAGGGTTGCAAAAATACAAGCGTCGTTTAACGTTTCACCCGCATAGAAAACGAAAACGAATCGTATTAGAGTTAATAGTAAGCGCAAATTGATGCAAAGCAAATTCTAAACGAGTACATTCAGAAATTTCGATAAACCCGTTTGCTCGTTGATACGATGACAATTTGCAAAATAAGCTGATCGGTAGGAAGTTTAACAAATAATGTGAGAAATCGAACGTAATTGCAGTTCGATTATCATTAATTGCTCGTTCTAATCAGAAAACTCGTTTGATTCTCCGTAATTCCGGGGAAATATTTTCATGATAAACACGTACGGTTTATGATATTATCGTGTGTATAAAAGATAAAGAAAAATTGGGAATGTCCGTTCTTAGAAAGATCTAAATAAAACTATTTGCAGCAATACGAGTAGACCAACGGGAAATAATTTCGAGTGGATTCTTATTTATTCTTATTCTTATCTATTCGATATCTATTTCGAGTCGCATAGATTTAGATATTTTCATTTCAGTCGCATATTTACATATACGTATGCACTTATACATACATATATATATATATATATATATATATATATATATACACATATATATGTGCACCAGGAAATAGTTTTCATGTCGTTACGTCGTTAAGATTTCAGATCAGGAGATGCGTATTGAACGACGAAAAGAGAAACTCGGCCATATGTATTGAGTGAAGAGGAATAGAATCGCAGCTATCGCAATTATAATGTACGCGGTTATACCATAAATATTTTATTAGTTTTTTCTTTGAACTCGAACTTTCCGAAAGCTGTTTGTCGAGAATAAAGAAAGATCGTGTTTACTTTGACAGGAATAGTCGTAATAATTCGGGACGCAATTCGTCGCGGTATTTCTATAGCTGCAGTTCACCTGCATTGCTGAGAGAGAAAGAAAAAAGGAACGATACGAGAGAACCGAGCGTTCCGAATTACATCGACTTCTGAGAAAATAACTACGACGACGAGTCGTATTAAAAATACCAAAATGATGATGTAGTAGTCATCTTTCGTGTCTCTCTTTCTCGGCATTCTAAGAACACAAGAAATAAACTTGGGCGGGTCAAAACAATCGCAATACGTGTAAGACGATAATACGCGTTACTATTTTGTTTTGACCGGAGCCTTTGTAAAAGGACGCTTCAATGAAAGACGTTCAGTTCAATGAAAGTTTATAACACAAATGGTAGAGAAGGTAGGGATAATGTAAATATGTACGAGAGGATATTATACCTTGTTAAGTTTAATGATACGTACAGTCGGAGCGAGATCGTTCGACGTTTATAAGATAAATCGTTCTTTTTAGAACTAACCGTGCGAAATTTTTCTAGTGGTTTGCGCTTAAGTATATTACTTTGCATTTGTTAACGGATAAGATAAGATAATCGTCGGAGAAGATGAGTAATCTGTGATATGTTTTAAATGGTTTTTTTTTATTTTTCTCTTTTTTTTTTTCCTTCTAAAACAATAAGCGAATCAATAAGATACGTACGCGTAAAGTCGATTCGTCTATAAAAGCATTTAAAGAGTATTTCGATGAAATATCTAATGTCGGGGATGAAGCGGTTCGCATTAAGGAGGAATCCTCGACCACTAATATCGATGAAAATCGTGATGTGCGGTAAAGATGAACCTTCTAATACAGCCGAACCCCATAGTGGCAGGCAACGAAGATCGATAAAGCACCTTGGGCTCACAGCTTGACGGGATTCCAAGGGAAGAGAGTGAACGTAAGATAGAGAAGGAAAAGAGAAAGCTCGAGAATGAAGGAAAGGAGTTCCAATAGTCCTTTCAAGGAAATGGAGCGAACGGACCACCTTGCCACCATCTTCTTCCTATTCCTCGTAGTCATTTTATCTGAGCTTCTAAGACGATTTTAATGTCGGCTCTCGTTCAACTTGGAATACTTGGTATGTGTACGTAAACACCATTAATGACACAGGTATTACAAGTACTTACATACACACGTGTATACTTTTTTCTCCTTCTTTTTCTCCATCTCATGAATTTTTTCTTAAGTCCGCGAAAGAGAGAGAAAGAGAAAGAGAGAGAGAGGGGGAGGGAGCGTTCCCTCTCTGTAGCAAGTAAGCAAGCAGAAGTTCCCTATCTATCACGGGGAAGGATCAGTACCTTTTCTGAAGTATCTTTTAAGAAAGAGATGGAAAGTTTCCTTACCTCGAGCGTATCTCGCCACGCGTTTCCTTCGATTTATATACGTCTAGATTAATTTCGAACGTTGCATTTGGATCGACCCGAAACTTTGCTCCTTCTCCTGATTGATTTCGTATTCAGGATGGTTACGCGAGAGGGGTTAACGATGCCACGTTTCGATAGAGGAGAATCTTAGCATTTGCGCGCGCGCCAGGGAGAGAGAGAGAGAGAGAGAGAGAGGATCCTCGCCGATATTTCCTTTCGATTTACTTGACCTAAATAATTGTAGCATGTGTTAGTTCGAAGATGATAGATAAAGAGAATCTCAGTTTTATCGTCTTTTCTTTAGACGTTCTTTATTATTATTATTATTGTAATCATCGTTGTCGATTCTATTTGTTGCTAGTTGAGACCATTCGTCTTAACGTTCTCATGGGAAATCTGGTTGCGAAGATAAATCGGCCGCTAGTGAGTATCGTCGATATCGAAAATCTTTTCAAAAGCAGTACCTGTACGATCGCGTGCAAGAGCGGACAAAGGAAAAGCGTCGTCTCCTACAACGATCTCCTTTCGTATTGTGCACGATAAAATTACGAGATTACTCGAATACGTACTTATATCTTCGCAATTCTATTTCCTGCGACACATTCAATATAATGGATAATCGTTACGTCGAGAGATAGAGAAAGAGTGTATACATGTGTATATATATATATATAGACATGTTAGAGAGAAAGAGAGAGAGAGAGCCGTACGGATGTTTCTACAAAGAATACTATAAAAAAAACACGTAACGATACGTGTAATAAAACAACGAGAGAGGAACGAATTATCCATTATTTTATTTTTCTTTTGATCTTTTTTCTTTCTTTCTTTATTGTTGTTTTTTATTTTTTTATTTGTTTTTTTTTTTTATTTATTATTATTCTTTTTTTTTTTTTTTTTTTTTTGTTTTATTATCTGACGTAGAAAAATTGGATCTCTTTGTGGAATAAAGAGCAGGCGAGCAGAAAAACGAGAGAAATAGTGTAATAACGATAATCGAATTAATTTTCATTACAGCGATTCATCGTTCGCGGAGATTAAATATAATATCCCATTTTATAATAAAGGTATACTATAAATCAAAGCGCGTTACGATATTATCATTGGAATTTCGTGTGTTATTTCAATTGATCATCGTAACTGGAAAGTATGTGTTTATTGGCCATAGGGCGCAATATGCGTGTACGATGCGTGTGTAAGTATGCGAGGCAGAGTGAGAGAGAGAGAGAGAGAGAGAGAGAATTTTATTTTATATAGGTGAGGAACAAATGGATGCGATCTCGCGTGTTCACGATAGTTACGCTGTACGCGCTCAAAACTATCGTGGTTTTCGCTCTTACGGTATACATACACTACAGGTATTACCTCTTGGCAATCGACGTAACGAACGAGTTAAATTCGGTAACAATGTTTAACGTCGCTCGCACGATGGTGAGCTACTGCGATAACGCTATCGACAAAGCCATCATTAAGTACGATTTAACCATCGTGCTTCTCTAGCGCGATATTATCACCGAGAGGTTAGTTCACCTGTCATTGATTAACTACACGTTTAAAAGTAAAAGCGCTTATACGATACGCAAGCCGCAGAATGAAGTTCTTTTTAAGAGGCTTTGCAAAGATTCTCATTGTCTATTTTAATCATCGTTTTGAAGTCCTATCATCGATCGTATCAAACCAACGAATGCAATTTCTTCGATCGTTTCCTTTTCTAGCAATTAAACGATTCAATTTAACGATAGAAATTTCTTTTTCTTTCGAGAATAGAAAGAAAGGAGGGAAAAAGTCCAAGTTGGAAAATTAAATTAATACCTTCGGGGAAATGTAAAATCGGCTTTAGTACTACATTGATACACATTCCGATTTCGATTACACGATATGTTATTCAATTTCGATAATAACACCCGCAAGAGCAATTAAACATATGTCTCTCTCTCTCTCTCTCTCTTTCCCCCCTTTTGATCGTTTATGGAAACTTAGCGGTAGTAGATATCTTTTGATATCGATTGTTTCGAAGAATCTATGAATTTATTTTTATAAAATACTTTCTGAAGATATGCGGCCTCTAGACCTTAGAAGAAAAAAGTCGTAAATCCGCAATATTTCATGCAGATCTTCACATCCCCTTTTCTACCGCCCTTCTATAACTTCCCCTCATCATTTCGTACTTTACGATGTTGTACGAAAGATCATTTCGGAGTTATCGCGTTCCAGGCTCTTATAAGATCATGAGAAAATTGCGCGAATATTATGGGAGTCGACTCGCCTTCGTAATTAAAGTACCTATTCCCCTTCGTCGTTATTAAATACGACGGAAACGATTCTAGATGACATCGGAAAGGGGATAGTCTTGTTTTACTAAAAGAAAAAAAAAAAAAAGAAAAAAAAAAAACCAAGAGAGAGAGAGGGATTATAAATGAACAAGAAACATAACGAGAGGTAAATAAATGGCGATAAATATGATGGATCGATGCGTCACATTTATGGTTAATAAAGTCAAAAATCATCGGACTTGTGTACCGTTTCGAGCGGCAAAATCGTTAATTAACGTTAAATCGGTCGAAGGCTTCGCTTATTCGACGAGTGTTCTCGGCATTAGTTTCGAATATACAACGATGAACGAGTATGAACATCCGTGTAGCGTATGAGGGATGTTAATTCTTCGATGGCATTTGATTTGTCGTTCGAATGGTTTGTTATTATCTAGCGTGCGTCGTTTTGTTCGTTATTTGCGTGACCGACTTCTCGTTGAGCCCAATATTCATACTTCGTTCGGATTATGCGTTGTTTGACAAAAGAAAATAAAAAAATTCAAAACGGAAAAAAAAAAAAACTAAATAAATAAAAATAAAAATACAAAATAAAAAATAAAATGAAATAATAAAAAAAAATTAAAGAGAAGAAGCAAGAATCGTGATTGGCGGAGCGCTCATGGTGGTTGTATTTACGATACAACGCGTTGACGTTGATTTATGAGAAGGAATTAGCGAGTACGTCGATCGACGCACACCGGAAAGCAACGTTCTCTTGCTTGCAGTATCGACGAAGCGAACGCAAACGAAGAGAACGCGCGTCGTGTTCAATTTTGTAAATGTTTACACGAAATTACGAAACTCTCTTGTAATTCCACCGATATAACGCAGAGGCGTGTTCGTCGCGCGAAACTCGCGTCTATTTCTCTCAGCCTTCTCTCTCTCTCTCTCCCTCTCTCTCATACAGTTCTCTTCTTCCGTCTTTTCGTATCTGCTTCTATTAAGATTAAGCGAAGCATTAGGAGAGCAACTCCAGTTTTCTCCGAAAAGCAACGAGCCTCGAAACACGAAATACATTCGTATTACGAGCGTATTCGTTGTTTAAATTAACGTTGTTCCCATTAAAAGCAATAAAAATATGTCGAACGAGCGAGAGGAGGAGGAGGAGGATGAAAGAGACAGAGCATAATATAGCATATTTTTCGTGTCTCTCATTCTCCCCAGTTTGATACACGTTCGAAAGAACGACGAATGCGTGCGATACATTGATGCGATATTAAATTACACTAGAACTCTGCACGAATGCACGCCATTTGTACGTAACAATATTACATTGAGTTACCTGAGCCTCCCCAGTGTATTAAATGCGAATCATAAACGCGAATGGCAACGGGACGTTCCGTTAGAACGTGATGAGCGTGAATGGAATTATCGTTGAAGTAGTTCGAGCATGTTATAAAATATGGACACGCATGCGAATGGACGTTCGTATGACCCTTCACCTCCATTGAGAATGATCGATATCATAATCTGACTTTTGTGTATACCCGCTTTTAAACGAACGTAACGTTTGGACGAATAAATTAAACGTACCTACAAGTAAAGTTCGAATCCGATTAATAGTACCTACCTACTGTTCGCCGATCGGATTTTAATCGAACGTGAATAATCGATCGCGTTCGAGAGTTTATCATAATTCGATATTCGTCCAGTTCGGGCTCTTTTGTGGCATGTACATAACGTCGATAGAGAGGAGACGCAAAGGTAAAGGCTTTGGCAAAGAAAGGGGTTTGCTACGGGGGCTGGTCGAGGTGGCTAGCTTTTAATCGAGAAAAAAATTTCATTGCGGAACGTTCGTTCTACGCGTGAAAATTAATTTTCAAGCAATTTTTATCCAACAATCTAGGGAAACGCGAAATGCTCTTGCTCGGAGGAAACAAAAATAACCTTGTTACACATATTGCGAGTAATTAATGTAGTAATATCGAGCGATCAAGGAAGAGTAGAAAATATCTTTATTACGTTCTCTTATCTCGAGATATTATTTCCAGCCTCCTTTTATCGATTCGTAATCGTCTCCTTCTCTGTATATATGTACGTATGTATGTATGTATATATATCTATATCTATATCTATATCTATATCTATATCTATATATATATATATATATATATATATATATATATATATATATATATATATCGAAACGTTTGACTAAATCTGTAATTAGTCGAGCGAGAACGCAATCAAAGCAAAACTGCGGTAAAGTCGAGTTTTGCGAGGTCAGCCATGGCAATTTGTCCCTTTGTCGTCGTCGCAAAACACATACGGTGTATGCGGCTCGAAACTCGTACGTTCGGTACGAAGATCGAATGAGAAATCACGAAAGTGATCGTAGGTATTGCGCAAACAAGTACGCAAACGGCTGGGAGCTTCGAGATTCATTCTACTTTGTAAACGTTAGACTCGATACGTTCGTATAAGAGAGTATGCGGGTTTACTTTTCGTTTGTTTGTTCGCTAGCTCGTAGGTGGCGACTAAAGGCGAATCGTCGGAAAGGTAACTACATTGGATAGTCGTTTATTTTGCGGTAGCCAACCGTACCGAGAACTTGCCGCATTATCTTCTCTTTACTCTTTTTGTAGGCGGCGACTAGATGAGAATTATGGGATAAGGTTTCTTGGAGACTCGCATGGTGCATCGAGTTCCTTTGCACCGAGCAAGCCGTTAGCGAAAAATGCTGAGACTACGGCAAAAGAAACGACTTTTTATCGAATCTTACTTTATTCCAGATTTACAAAGAAATAATCCTCGTTAACTCGAACTGCTGATTTATGAATATTATCCTTTGGAAGATTATCGAAACTTTTTCAACGGTATTCGAGAAAATCCTCTTGGGTCTTTCAGAACGTTTTAAATATTTGTGGGTTAACGCATTTTCCACCCCGTCGATTTTCATTCCCCGTTTCGCGGAATTCATGCATAGATGAAATCCTTCACGTTAATCCCCTATGATGTAATTTATCGGCCCGTTGCTCTCATGTCGATGAACAGTGGGGATAAGATTTTTTAGCCTACGATACAGTTTATAAGTCTGGTTAAGTCTCTTGCACGTTCCGTAACCTTCATAGAAATTTTATGAAGTCCCGAAAACCGCATTCGCCTAGTCACTTTTCTTCCTTGCGGTATCTGTCTATAAAACCTTATCATGTTTGCTTAACGAACATTCCTGAGCGAGGTGAATGAATTTTTTGCCCTCCCTTAAAAATACAGAAAGAAACCGTCGAATATGTTGAAGAGTAAAAACAAACGTTTCTTATCAAATTGCTTGTGAAACGTATTTTTGTTTGTATGACCTTCTTTTTTTTTTCTTTTTCTTCTCTTTTTTCTTCTCTTTTTCATCTCCTTGTCGTATCTTTATTCGGTGCGGGTAGGCTGTCGCGCTATTCGAGAATCTTTGCGCGAAAGGAAGAAAAAGAGGAGGAGTTACAGGCGGGATCTCCCACGGGAATCGTTTGCTTCGTTTGTACTTGGCTCCTCTTTGTGATTCGTTTGCTAGTTCACGGAAACTTACCTTTTGCGCGGTCACACGTTCCTTTAAAAAAATCGCGACCATGGTTCTTCCTTCTTCGTTATATTTCACGCTATCAAGAAGAACGAAAGAGGAGAGAAGAAAAAGAAAGTAATAGTAATAATGATAATAATAATAATAATAATAATAACAATAATAATAAGGAAAACAAAATTACGTCCTTAATATTCGCTCACGTAGTCAATCTTTTTATTACGTTTTTTTTTTTTTTTTTTTTTTTTATTGATTCCATCATTTTCCACAACGCGCGTTCGTCGTTTATAAAATACCTTCTTCAAAAATAAGGGAAGATATAGGTTGGAGATGTTTGTAAAATACGTCGTACAGCATTGAAGGTTACCGCGTAATACTCTCTCCCTTCCACCCTTTCTGCAGTATAGAATCGATACTAGCTCGGGGCGCGCGCTTTTCTTGGGGCGTTCCTGCCACACGTGGAGTAACAAATTGCCAGGAATGAGGCTAAATAGGAGGGAACATTTATCATACCTCTAGCGGCTGCTACTGGCATTGTGCATCTCGCCTAATAGTAATCGCCCATTCGATTGTATTCAACATGCCAGGTATAGATATTAGGATTGAAAAACAGCCTCGCGAACGAGAGAATGAAACATTAAGAGAGAACTTTATCTCTCTCTCTCTCTCTCTTTCTCGCCCTCTCTTTCATTCTTTCTACGAATGAATTTTATCTATGTACAATTGCGGGTACATTGTGGGCTCTCTTTTGGATCTTGTTTCGTGCAATGTTTGATCATTTAACCGATATTATCTCGCGATAATGAATCTCGTACGATTCTCGTATCGCAATAGATTCGTTAATCGACAGCTGTCGGAAATATGATAAAGTTTCCTTTCGATATCTCACCAATCTCACGATGTATGGTAAATTATTTTCAAGTCAGATTAAGTGACTCCAAATTCCGCATTGCAGATGTCATAATGGATATATACAGATAGCGTCTCCGCAGCGAAATGCTTTCAAACGTCGACTAGGGCATGGTGGATCAAACGAGAAAAGTTTGCTCGTAGAGATATATATATATATATAGAAAGAGAGAGAGAGAGAGAGAGAGTGAGAAAGAGAGAGAGAAAGTGAACAAACTAGGAAGAAAGAGAAGGCGAATTTGAATGATCGATAAAGAGAAAACCGTGATAACGATTATCGCTGCGAGAAAAGCAGCTTTCGAAAAACATTCGACGAGGATCTGTTGTGAAGTACGAGTCGTCCCTATTCTTCCATGTTTTTTTTCTCTTTTGTCTTATCTTCCTTCCGCGTGTTTCCTTTTTCTTTTTTGTTTTCCCTTTTCTTCTTTCCTTCTTATCTTCAAACATCGTGTCTGTAGAAACGCGACGACTTGTTTTTCGCATGGACGATTTCAAGAAATAAAGGCATGCGAAAGAGAGACGGAGGGACATCTCTTAGAGCTTTAGGTATTTTTCGGAAGACTAAGGAAAAGAGAGAAAAAAAAGGAACATAAGTAAAGAGCGACGAGGTAAAGAGTGTCCCGGTGGGTGCTAGAAGAGATGGATCTCCTCCGTTGCATTTTTCTCATTACTTCTCGCAACCTGTCACTACTTCTCCTCGCCTCTTCGCAATCTGTAAGCTCGGTAGTCATTTGCCACATAGTCGTAAGCTAAGGACAAATAGCTTCGTTCCTTAACATTGGACGTTACCTCGATCCTTCGTGTTATCTCGAGAAACGCATTTAATTAATCGAAGTCGCGGATGCATCATCGTGTATTATTAAATCGAGTCGGTTGAGCTCCCTCGATCGGTCTTTGCTTTTCTCATACGCATACAGTTTCTCAAAATTTTTGTCCTTCTCTACAAATAGTACACGAATAAGAGAATATTTGAATTTCTTTTATGAAAAAGGAAAACTCGGAGGAGTTTTACACGGCGAAAGGCATAACAATTTCGCGAAATTCTGAAACGCCTCTAGCCCGACTGAATTTCCTGCTACGCTTGAACCGGATTTCGTCCGAATTATTACGTCTGGGTCACTACGAATACCAAGCGGAGTTGAATACGCTGTGCTCGGAACACTACCGCGCTCGGAAATTTTCTCAGAATTGGAGTCCGCCTCGTTCGTTCATTTTGCAGCATCTTTAAATCTTCCTTCCGTGCCGCTTCGTTAACGTCCCCGAGACTTTTCGACGGCTCGCTCGGCGCTAATGAATTTTTCATTTTTTCTTTCTTTCTCTCTCTCTCTCTCTCTCTCTCTCTCTCTCTCTCTTCCGTTGTTTCTTCTTTTTTCGTTTTGTTTTAATTTTTTTATTTATTTATTTATTTTTTTTTTAATCTTTTGTACATGTTCGCCGATGCATCAAATTATTCGAAATAACGATTATTTCGAAATAACGACCTTCGATATGAAATGATGCATCGTGTGTGAATCCATTGTCCTGCATTGATATCATCGTCATTTGCATTTTATGTAAAATGAAAAAAAAAATATTTGCTAAAGTCATAACCGTTCGCCAAACGCTTGGAGGATTGCCTTAGGTGAATATTATTTTTTTTTTGTTTTTATTTTGTTTTATTTAAACGAATTATTTTCGATCGTTGAAAAAATAAAATCTCCTTGCATGTGGTGGGAAACAAAAGGAAAGATGGAATATTTTTTTGCGCGCTCTTTTAATCATGGAAACGGAGATGAAGCGCGAGAAGCGCGATAAAAGAGATAATCGTCGAACAAGGTGCATGTCGACGCAAGGCCAGATGGGACGTCGAGATAAGCAGGCAAAGGGAAGGGGAGTGAAGGGAAGGGGTACTAGACTGAGAAAAAAAAAGGGATCGTATAGAGAAAGCGGCGATGCAGAGCGATCCTTTATCGAGATATAAAGTCTTCGGTTTGGTTTTGCCGCTCGGTTGTATTGTTTCGCACTTTTTTAAACGCGGGAAGCCAACAAGCGTAGGATTAGCGCAATAACGGCGCGTCGTTTTATGCCGTTCGTCTCTCTGATACAGTCTGTCGCGTTAGCGCGATTAATGCGCTCAACCACCCCTACGACCGTTCGCTAATTCGCTAATTAATTACGAAGTAAATGCGTTTGTTAATTACCTTGGGCGACGTCGACGAGCTCGTTTAATACCCGTTTGTTGCCGCTCTCCTTCCTATTTTTTTTTTCTTTATTTCTGTTTTTTTTCTTTGTTCTTTATTTCTTGTTTCTTTTTCTTCTTGTTTTTTTTTTTTTTTTTTTCTTTCTTCACTCTTCTCCATGCAATGGAGCAATATGAAAAATTCAAATTTCAAAGACGTTTTCGACAGCGAGCAACGCTTGAAGGTTCCACGATAAAAGCTCGGAAGGTTTCAAGTTGCCGGGAAATATTTGCCAAGATCCACTTTATTCTATACGTTGGCGGACATTGCACACGAGGGACGCTGGAAAGAAGAACGCTAGCGAAGAACAACAAACGATTTCTCTGCGTCACTGAAATTCAGTAGAAGCGGCGACAGACCGAGCGGACGATAGACCGGCTGGTTAGCTATCCACCTAGTCGGCGAGCCAACCAACCAACCAACCAACCAACCAACCAACCAACCAGTCAGTCAGTTAGCTAGCTATCTAGCCAAGCAACCATCCGACGTTGCTATCGTCGTCGCCGTCGTCAACGACGAAGAACAGACTCGAAAGGGACTATGGTCCGTAGACGACCCTAAAAAGCCTTTCCTTCTTTCGGTCAGTGAATATTGCAGTAACCATTAGCCGGCAGTGCGTCCCCTCTCTTTCTCTCTCTCTCTCTCTCTCTCTCCCTCTCTCTATTTCTCCGGCTTTGTTAATTTCCCAGAAGCTTCACTTCCAACGACCCCTCGAACGATTATCATGAAGCTCGTGTGCACTCCAACGAGCCACGTTTCGAGCTCCGCCCTTCTTCTTCTTCTCCTTCTCTTTCTTCTCCTTCGCGTTTCTATCTTCGTTCGTACTTTAGCTATTTCACTAGTAGGTACTACTACTACTACTACATAACCCTAGTCCTGGGACGCGTTCCCTAAAGGACGATGTATCCCTTTAAGAATCATTTGTCTTCCTTTAAAGCGAGCTTGCGTTACGGCTCCATATATACCATGGGTTCTACCATCTTTATCGCCCTAAAAGTATATAAAGAAATTCTCAAAAAGCATGACGTTACGATCTTTATCCACCTTTACGTATTAGTCTTTCTTTTTAAATCATAGATATTCCTTTCCTTTTATAAGCTGACACTGCATCGACGTGTCGTGATATATCAGTTAGATGTATATGTGCTCGCATTGATGTAAATAACATGGAATAATGTACGATTAAAATTAGCGAAACAGTTAGCAGCGTAGATTTCGTACTATTAGAGGATACCATCTAGACGACAAACACGAGCATCGCATCAGATTTAACCATAGTCCAGAGATTATAATGAGCCCTCTATACGCCTACGCGCTGAATTTGTGCGATAATACCGGATTATAACGTATCGGTCCACCTCTATCCGCGCTGGCGATTAGAATCCCTAGTACATTACGTGTCATAACCATTAGAGCGTGATTATTCCGCGCTTAACTATTTAAACGCGTCCATCATCGCGGTACGCTATTATAATAATACGACAGAAGCACGCCACAGAGTTTGCATCGCATAGGAAAGCAATTTTACGACGAGAAACTCGGACATTGGTCATGGAAAACCATGAATATTTATCAGACTGGAGGTTTCTCGCGGTGGTATGCTTACCACCGAGTTGCCATTGTTTTCATGACTTCTGGGTAGACTTACTTGCGCATACGATATGAATTGTACCTACGTATCTATGTATGAAAGACCGATGTTACGTTTTAGAGTGAATCGTGTAGCTGTAGCAATACGTAAGTAACGCCCAGAAACAGGTGGCTTGTAGCGGACCTTTCCCCAAAGGACTTCCCTCGTCTCGCGTATTCCGTGATCTAGAGAAACACGTATTCGTACCAATTATGTGCGACCTCTGTCCGCCCGTAGAAATGAGAAAAGGGTTACCAATTAATGGTCCTTCTACTTCCTACGATTGTTCATCTGCGCGAATTGCTGATTCAGCGCGGAAATTACGTCGAGTTGTTAGCCGTTTTCGTCTTCGATTTTCTCCTTCCTCTTCTTTTCTCTCTTCTCTTTTTACAAGTCGCAAGGTCGCAAGAAAAAAAAGCGACCTTGACTACTACGTGTCACGATTACTAACGGTATCGAGAGAAGATTAGAAAAACGAGAGGTATCGTAAACAATACACGGTCGCATCGTTATCGTCATCGTCAGGATCAACATCGACAACTCCCCTTCGTCGTTACGTGTTTCGTTGTCGTGTGCCGTATGCCGACGGAACCCACTTCGTGATCGATGATCCTCCCCAGTCCCCTTCCCTTTCCCTTTCTCCTCCCCCCCCCCCCCCTTCAATGAATCGATTAATGGTTTTCCAAATGACGATTTGCCCTTCCAACTTATCCGGCAGCTTCTTCCACAATTTTTCCACTAATTACTTTCGACCGGTGGCTTCCTATATGTTTAACGAGGCACGATAAATCGAAGACTTAAAAGGTTCTCTCACTCGTCACGTCGAGAGTTCTTTTAAAAGTTTGCTACCCTTCGTTCTCTATGTGTACACACACAAACACATGCACACACACTACACACACACACACACACATATATACAGGAGGCCAACGAAATTATGTGTCGCGATATCGATCCGATGGCTTTTGTGGTTCTTCGACTTGAAGAGGGATACGGGTGGCGTTGGGCTAGAGGCCAGGATATGCCGCATTGATTTTAAAATACTTTGAACGTTCCTCCGTTACTACTACCAGAGCCCATACCGAACTCGAACTTCTCCGCGCGTGCCTTACTTTTCCTCCCAAAGACGCTCCTATTCCTAGTCGTTTCAAGAGTGTGGTAGAGAGGAATTGGGAAACTCACACGAGGAAGATCCAGTACTATGAAAATGATAAAAGCGACGAATTCGAGGATGCTTTAGGAACGATGTTACCTAAAAGAAAAATTCGACGCGTTAAATAAGCGTTACTTGTACTTTCGGATGCTTTAACGAGAAAGGTTGTAATAAGAAAATGGGAAAAAAAAAAAAAAAAAGATGAAAAGGAGATGAGGGAAGGAAAAAAAAAGGTAAACGAGGAAGAAAAAGAAAAATCACCGAGCGTCGATTCGTTCTCCTTTTTAACTTTTCCAACGGAAGTCGATTGCTTCCATAAATCTTCGAATCCGGTTTCTTAAGGGAATCATTTCCTTCCTACCGTGTCATCTTATTTTTACGTCGTCGTCACGGGCTCGACTCGAAGACGAATGTTTGAAAGAGGAAAGTATAAAAGTGATAGAAAAAGAAATAGGAGAGTGGTAATTCGACGCGAGCAAGTATAAGATGCTCGACGATTTCTCCGATTGACCGATAGTTCTTGCGACTTCTTTTCATTCTAAGATTTCTTTTCCCTCTCCCTTCCTCTTTCTCTCTCTTTCTTTCTCTTTCCAAATTTCTCTTTAAAATCACATTTCCAAAAACAGTAATAATATCGCGTTAAGAAATTTTATTGCTTCCTTCGTATTAGACAAAACCGAAGAGATAAAAAGGTAATTCAACAATGTTCTTAGTCCTTCCTTTCCAGGACGATAAACCTTCCTTTTGGCTTTGCAATGTTGTTCTTTTCTCAAATATGTCGCGTTCTTTCAGATGATAGCACGCAACGTCAGGAACATACGCCCGTTCGAGTTCGATCTGTCGATCTTCCAAAATTTCACCGATACGATTTCTCAAATTCCCGCAAAATCGACCACCCGTATATCCTCGTTCGTGAGAAGGGCATATCAAATGCCAAGATAAAGATCGGTGCAGATACTCGGTGGTTCGTAATTTTGGAATGCGTACTGTACGCAGCTCGCTTCGAATCTTTGAATGTCGTATGCCTTTCGAATTGTCATCGGGATCTTTTTGAGAGAGACAGAGAGAGAAAGAGAGAGAGAGGGAGAGAGAGAGAGAGAGAGAGAGAGAGAGGGAAAAAGAAAGAAAAAGAAAAAGTAATATCAGAGTCATCGTTTGTACGTTGAATATGTATGACTTTTATATCAGAAGATTGGAAGAAAGCAAAGAAAATAGAAACTCGTGGTAGTGGTAGAGGCGGTGGGGTCCATCGATCGTAGCAAGTAATCGCGGTAAAAGTTTATATACATACATACATACCGCTTCGAGAAAAGAATGATTTCGAATTTTCATCGAATCTTGAATCACTCGATTCGCTCAACCAAGAAATCTTCAATTCCCTGAGAGCTATTGTAGTTACCATTGTGATCAAAGTATGTACGTCAATGTCGTTATCGACAAAGTCTATTGTAAAGACTACTTCCTCTAAAATCAACTGTAGGACTAATGTACTGATCATGATATCCGCCTCGACGCCGTTCACGAACATTTGCATCAGCCCTTGAGAGATACGATCCTTCAATTCTTGAAAATAATTTTTAATTTCGTTCTCCTGCCATTCCTCCTCGAATCTCTTCTTTCTCGAACAAATATCGAATCTTTGCGGTAATATGTGCCTACAGGAAAAATTGGAGAATTCAAGCTCGTAAATCCCGGCATAAGGAAAATATTCCATTTGAATTTTGAATTTTAACCTCTCCGGCGACGGCGGTCTTTTTTGTAGACTCTTAAGGACGTATTCAACGTTCTCGTCGTTACTAAAAAATCTTGGCCTCGGCGTGCGAGCGTACGGGAGGATTCTAAAGAATTTCAAAGTGCTAGAATCTAATTTTCTTTTCGTGAGAATTTGCGAGAAAACTGGCAAGGTTTCGTGTGACGAAAAAGAAAAATATATATATATATATATATATATATATATATATATATATATATGTAGATATACTATTGGATATAAAGGTGTGTCTCTATTTTCCCAGCGCGAAAAGAAAATTTGTCGTGAAAAATAACGACCGATTCGTCGTTCTCTAGCTTTCGATATCTTACAATGGATGAGCCAATAAAGGTTCACTAGTTTCCGTGTAATCCTCATCGATGTCGTTCTCGGTCGTGATAGAAGCAAGGCTATCGCACTTCTTCAACGACCACAATTTCTTTTCCTCCTTCGAATCTTCCAGTACTTGTCTTCTTCGATAGTCCCTTTCCTCCTCGAGATTTTCTTCTCTTTCTTGATAATCTGCATCGTACCATTCGAGAGGATCCTCCTCCTCCTCCTCCTTCTCCTTTTCTTCCTCTTGCTTGTCACGGTGGACAAGCTCTTCAAGATACTCTGAAAACGAAAACGAAAGTCGAGTCGCGCCTAAACACCTCCAAGATATCGAATCGATCTCTCAAAGATCCTCGAAGAGGTGATTCGATAAAATTATTATTATTATAAATACTCTAGAGATATACCTCTTTTATCGATTTCAGAATAAATTTTCTTCTCGCTGAAATTGTCGTCGGTCTGAGCAAACGCAAGATTTCTCAATGTATCACTAGAAATTCGTCGATGCAAAGTAGGTAGTACGAGCTTTTTCTTACTTTAGACAAGAGCTTTCTTGCCTTGATACTCGAGTACACTTGCGATTTAATATCCTTGATGTCACTCGATGCTTCTGGGTCGTCCTTTGCTATCTTCGAAGCTTTTCTTGATTTACTTTGTCCAAAGGGTGGAAAGAGTGGATGGAATGTCTGTACATCTTTGTTAAAAGAATCAAGTTCATTCGTATTTTTCAGTTTCGACGACTCCATAAAATTCTCAGCTTCCATTCTCGTGGCCAACGTTAACAAGATCTATCGTATCTTCCGGTACTTTTTATTTTTCCTATTTTTATCGGCGATGGTCGTTACGCGAAAGCAAAATAAAAAAAACAAACAGAAAATAATAAAAGAAAAAAGAAAAGAAAGAAAAAATATTGATGGAATAAAAGTTTGGTTAATTCGCGCCCGCGACAGCTGCGATCTCGATTCGAGGTTTCGGAAAAAAAAAGGAGAGAGAGAGAGAGAGAGAGAGAGAGAGAGAGAGAGAGAGCGAGAGAGAAGGAATAAAAAAGAGCAGGAGAATTGACGAGCAACGCGCACGTCGTTCCATATTTTTTTTTATTTATCGCATTCCCTGCCAATCTTGACGTGAGCGCTAGCTTTACAATGCGTTTCCGTTCTTTCATATAAAAATAAATCCATACACGCGATCGAGGTGGATGACGATATAAAAAACAAAGAAAGAAAGGAAGGAAGGAAGAAAAAAAAAATCATTCGAGACAACATTTGCAACTATTTCCACGCGAAATACATGTGATTAATGTAAAAATTATTCTTTGAAAAATATTTATTCATTCCTCTGACCTTTCACCTTTCCCTTTATTATATACATATCTGCGACTATAAATGTCATCGAATCCATCGGAATGCGACATATTTCCTTTTTTTTTTCTCCTCTTGCATTTTCATTTTCCGATAGAATAACATACATTTCTCTCTTCCCCTCTCTTTCATTCTCCGCTCTCTCTCCCTCTCTCTCTGTCCCTCTATTGCTGTCTCTCTCACTCGCAATCGAGCTTTTATCTTAATTGTTCGTCATGTCTATCCGGTTGTCGAGAGAGCTCGTAGTGTGGACGTGCCTTAATAACGACAGTACGACAGGTCGAAAGACAGTAAATCCGCGGCAATGCCGTAGGAGAATAACGTCCATTAAAATATTTTAATCAAGCCGACAACTCTTTGGATAAGGTAAAGACGAGGAGATAAAGAGGGTTACGGGGTATAGGACAAAAATCGACGTCGACCATTTAACTTCCTCCCTCTTTACTCGTGGAAAGTCTTCGCCAAAGAATTCCTTGATTTTAGCACGGTTCAAACGATGGCGAAAGTTTCTCATTTAATTATTGGTGTTTTTTTCATAAAGGAACGAGCTATGTAGCTCGTCAGTCTCAAGAATAGGGTAAGACAAGACAGAAACTGTTAGTTACAAACTTGATGAAAATTGAAAATTCATATTCGCGCTCGATACAGCTCAGCGTAATTTTGACGATCGCATGTTAGGAAGGTAAACAATACAGCGTACTGCGATTTGATAGCTATGTACATTGTCATAATTAAGCATGTTAATTAAGTGTGACACTGTGAAGTTGCTAACGTCTCTCTTTGTCCATTTAACCATGACAAAGCTTTGTCGCTATGTAAAATCTCTATTAACCTGTCGCTTTGATCATGCGATACCGAATTGGATCATTGAAGATGAAAGTACTCATTTTACCCGACTTAACGACGTGTAGAAATTTTAATTAATTGTATCATAATATCAGATTGTAATATATGAAATCGTCATCTTCGTAATACCATAAAACGTAGTAAATTAATAACTTTGATCGCCTCGGTTAGCCTTGGTAGATAATACCAAGATTAAATGAATCGATTTTCCCTCTCGTATTGATAGATTTTTAATTTATTATTAACGAAAGGGATTAGAGAGAAAAAGATCAAAGAGATTTCTTTGATATAAAGTAACAATTTTGGTAAAGACGTCGAGATATACGATATCATAGTTTGGAATTTTCAATGGGGCCTTTGTAGGTGACACGTACGGTGTATAAATTGTTACGGTTTCCTGAAATTTTGATGCTCGGTAACGTGGTCGGTGTGGCGAGGACGGTGGTCTCGCGGTTGTGGACGGAGGTGGTGTTTCGAGGTGTCAGCGACAGAAAGAGGCACACGAATTGTGAGGAAAGAGGTTCTCCTAGTCTCCTAGCGCAAAGAGAGGGAACCGTAATATAGAGGGGCTCGCGTAATAATCAGGGAAAAGGGGGTGAGTTGCTAGGTATAGAGGTGATGCTAGAAAGACAATGAACAGAGAAGTGTAAAAGGCCCTTTTCGCGCTAACGGTCCTTGTCGTGAGTATTTAATTACGGCCTCCAGGTGTCCAGGGACGAGGACAGAGGGATCATATCCGAGTATTTACCGCACACCAACTCTCACGAGAGTTCGCCAATTACTCTTCAAAAGTGACTCTCTCTCTCTCTCTCTCTCTCTCTCTCTCTCTCTCTCTCTCTCTCTCTCTCTCTCTCTCTCTCTCTCTCTCTCTCTTTCTTTCTCTCTCGTGCGCGCTCTCTTGTCTACTTCTCGTTTCTCGGGAACTACACGACTAGCCTTTACTACTCGTCCCTTTGAAAGAGCATAGAATTAGAAAGCAGCAAAACCGGTCTATTTTTCTGAGAAGATAACGCTATCGTGCGTGGACGGAAATTCCTCGAGTAAAACTCGAAAAGGAGAGATCTTTGAAAACAGATTACTTCGGTCGAGAGGAAACTAAAGTCCCCTCTTTGCAATACGCTTTACTTCAAGCTTTGCCATGTGTATATATACATATATATATATATATGTGTGTGTGTGTGTGTACATCTACGTGACGGAGTATCGTCGGAAAGACGTCGCATCGAGACCCTTCGGTTTTCCCCTGTAATACATATCGCAGCTGTGGAATTCCCGATGGCACTTTACTCGAGGCTATGAGAGAGTAAAGTCGTTAGATGGAAGCGTCGATAGCTTAACGTCTAACAAGATGCTTTGACCGACCCACACTCGCCTGGGATATGAAAACTTTGGTGGCGCAATAATTTTGTATAAATTTCATTTACGTATTTTCTTCGCCGTATATATATATGTGTGTATATATATATATGTATATATATATATATATGAGAGATAAGATTCTCCTAGATTCATCTCTTGCTATTTTATCTGCTCGTTAAACCCTAAGCTCGCTCGGTAATGACTTTTAATTAAATTACCACTGTAAACGATTACCTTCCTTAATTTCATCGGTAAATTCCTCTCGAGAGAAAATCTTCAAGGATATGAGGAGAACGCGAATGTGACTCTTCAACGGCACTTGTTAAGATCTTCCTTGAGGAGGAGGAGAAGGTTACGAGAAAAGGAAAAGCAGCAGCAACAGTAGTACAGCGTATTCGAAAAGTGGAAGTTAATCGCCAAGAGTCGAGCGTCGAACTCGCGAATCTTAAGGGCTGCTAACAAAAGACATTGCACAGCTCATGGAAACTAAGTCGGAAGGATAATTAGCCACCTGCATCACCTGCGGGGTGGTCTCTCTCTTCTCTTCGCTCCTCCGGTCGATGACGTATTGATACCAAATGGGAAGCTCTCGCCGTTCTAAATGGCAACCGAGCCTGAAAGCAAACTAATCCAAGTTATAGTTCGTGCACGTGCGAGTAATCTGCAAAGTGAAAACTCGAAACGACGAAAGCTTCCTCGAATATGCCTGGGATAGGAAACGAAGAGAGGACAAGTAGGAGGGGAAGAAGGGAGACGGTCCAAAAGGCATCATCTCAAAATTGGCTCATGAAACACCTGAGAGATCAATCAAAGCGCTCAGATCTATCGATTCAAACGCATCGAAGCAACCAAGTGTGACGAAAACGATTATCGAGCGCACCTGCTGCGTACTCATCGATCTTTCAAGTGTGTACGTTTTCCACGAGTTTTCGCTATCTAAGTAAACATGAATTATCAATTCGCTGAGAGGCGATGATAAACTTTTCCCATATAATTTAATTATTCATTTTTAATAAATGAAACGTCTCGAAAGTTACACAAAAGTACGCGATATATGTACAATATAATCCTATATCGTTTTGAGAAAATCAACGATTTTCGATTGAAAAATATAGCGCTCTTTCTTTAACATGACTTTTATTTCGCACATCAATTTGAATCGAGTTAACCCGCATTTAACTGACGTCGCTTGTTCGTTCGTTTGTTCGTTCGTCCGTCCGTCCATTCGTTCGTCCGTCCGTCCATCCATCTGTCCGTTCGCTCGCTCTTTCGTTCGTTCGTTCGTTCGTTCGTTTCTCATCGACGTCGACGATCGTAGTCGTCGGTGACGACGACGTCGCTCGCGAAATTTGATTACCCGAGCTAAATTACTATGTAAGTGAATTAACGATGCATCCGCTCTCTATGAAATAGCAATAATCAGGGTAGACGAAATCAAACGTGCGCTACGAGACGGGATGTCCTGCCTCGTACAATCGCCTTTTATACGCCGGGTATTAACGCGATTGTGCCGCTGTAAAATCGAGTAAATTATGAATCGCGAAGGTAAGGACCCTTGAAAAATTTTCTCGTATTTTCCAACCTCGTCTTCTCTTGACGAATCCGACGAAATGCCATTCCCGGGCATTGCCAAAGTTGTTGGATATATTTCGTGTAACGTCGAGCGAAAAATATAATACTTATCCGTTACTCTCTCAAAAATATCCTCTACGTTCCAAATCGTTAACAACTTGAAACTGAATGAAAGCTCTCGTAGAATATACTTTACTTTACTGTCGGACTCGTAAGATCGTCGTTATATACTTAACGTCTTGTCCACGTCTTCAGTTTGGATCATCGCTCGTCAAATTTTTGTTTCTTTCCGTTAGTGCTTCTTCAGAGATACCACGTGCAACCTAGATTACAACGTACACGTAAATCTATGGATCTGTATAAGAGATTCCAGTTTTCTCGACATATCGTAAACGCGAAATATCAAGAAGATATATTTTTATATATCTGATATTTGATCGTAAAAAATGTTCGAATAAAATCATTGGATTCTAGATCCTAATAGAAAAATAGCTGCTTTTGACACTCCTTTTGCGTCCTCATATTTTTACGTGTATATATTTATATGATAATCAAGAGCTAAAAACATTTCGTGATATTTTCTGGTATCAACGTTCCTTTCTCCAACCTCGTTTCTTGAATTATTGATTTCGGCACTTTCTATTTTTTTTTTTTTTCACTTAATAATTAGTTTCAAAAAATATTCTGATGCACGCATTTTTAATGACATAAGATTTATAGTTATGGAAGGAACCTAAAAGAATTACTCCTACAGGTGTGATATAACGAAAAACGAAAGTATCCTCTTAAGGACCTCGATTCAATCGTCGAACAAATGCACCAAAAGGGATTGCCATTAGAAGTTCACTTTTGCGATCATGCTTTTATAGAATAGAATAGGTACTTCGTTAATGATCCATTGAGAACAGAAGAAATAGAGAGAGAGAGAGAGAGAGAGAGAAATGTTCATTCTTGGATGGTTTTCTTTTCTACAGAAGATACCTTTAAAGAAATCAATTTGAAGAGAAGCGTCCAAGATTCTAGCGTCCACCTGAGATTTTATCCGTGGGATCTACTCGGAAGGAAGACTACAAAGGATTACGTACATTAAAGATTATTCCAGAGTCTCTGCTATTTACGAGGGAATTGCTATTTTTCGTTCTCGCAAGTAGAAGAAGCATGCCGAAGACAGGAGGGACAAGTCTGGCTTGATTACAAATTGAAACTCTGGCTGGTAGGAGAACTTTGCCCTTTCTCTGCCAAACATTTTTCGTATTCGAACGAATGCATAAAGCCAAAGTCGAAAGGTACCGGCTTGCTGCCGTGGACGTGTCTCGAAAGATAAGCCCAGAAAGCGAAAGAGAGAGAGAGAAAGAGAGAGAGAGAGAGGGAGGGAGGGAGGGAGGGAGAGAGAGTAATCTACCTGGAAAGAATAGACTTAATTATCTGTCATAGATGATGGTTCTACAGTCGGTTGAATATATATGGTTTCCGTTTTGATAGTACAAAGGACAGAGAGAAGAGAGAATCCTAAATCAGAGTAGCGGCCAAAGTGATTAGGTTTCGCGGATCTTTTGAGGAATGTAACTCAAAGCGAGCCGAGCAAACCAGAACACATCGTATGTGCTTGTGGCGGTTACGGAACAGTGACAGCAACGACCATTCAGGTACGCTCTTCTCTCTCTCTCTCTCTCTCTCTCTCTCTCTTTCTCTATCTCTATCTATCTATCTTCTTCTTCTTCCCCTTTTCGTTTTCCTTGTTCGTGGACACATACCGTAGTGCTCTCTGTGTATCGCTTCTAGGAAAGTTTCTAACGAGCCAACCGGAGTTTCCGTCGTTATTGATGTAAATCAGACACAGGATTATAATTTAATCTACTAGCAGCTATGTCCCTGGAGTTCGCAACTTGCACGTTCCCTCATTATCGGTCCGTGAGTTTTAATAACTTGAAACGAGTGAATTAAAGAACCTCGAACGATCTTTCTAGACGAGGAATAAGAATTTTTATCTGCTTTGAAGTGATATCGAAGGGTAAGGAAAGCTTTACGATGACTGACTGGGGTAGTAGTAAAAGAAGAAGAAGATGAAGAAGAAGGAAACGAAGAAGAAAGAGGACGTAAGATCGTAAAACGTTATAAGACATTTGAATGTAAATAGGTGCCGAGACACGTCCGAGCAGAGAAAACACGTCTCGGTGGTATCGACTTTTGAGTCGCCGTTTGTCATCGGTACACCGCATACACTATCGCTAGCCGGAGGCCTTCCCTCGTCGTATAGAGAGAGAGAGAGAGAGAGAGAGAGAGAGAGGAAGGACTATCCCGAGAGAACAGAATTTTTCTTCTTATATCCTTTTGAGGCTTACGAAATGACTTTCCTCGAGGAAACTTCGTTACCCTCTTAAAGTCCTTTTTCGACCCTTATTCTTTTCTCCTTCATACATACATGCATACATATATCTAGACTTTGAAAGACAATATGGACGATAGGAACGTTCACGGGAAAATATAAATTCTCTTTCGTTTCGAAATGGATAGAGGAGCGTGCATCGATTTACTCGTTAAACGTTTCTCTTCTTGGTCAAAGCCATATCGTCTGTCGTTCGCTTTGTAGAAAAAAAATCGAAAGAGAATTAACTGGCGTGTGGAAGAGAAAAAGGAAAAAAAGATGAGGAGGAGAAGAAGAAGAAGAAGAAGAAGAAGAATAAGTAGAAGAGGGGTTATTCGAGGGCCAAACCTTCGAGCAAAAAGATACGATCGAATTCCCGTCGGAAAATCGTTCTTCATTATCATGAACACACACAAGCGGTAATGTCCTCTCCAAAGCGAGGAACCTTAATCGTCTCGATTCCTTTACCACCACTACTTCTCCCCTTTCTCCTGATCGAGATTTTCCGAGTGTATTTGGCGAGCATCGAGGCGCAGGATTTAATTGGAACTACTTCGGGAAAGAATAACTTTTGAAGCGGGACATATCGGATACTCGTAATTTAACCTAATGGCAATAGCAGTAGTAGAAAATAGAGAGAATGGGGAAGTCAGGAAGAAAGAGAGATAGCCACAAAGTTTCTGTTTTCAGCGAGCGGAGTATCATCGCAAGCGGAATTATTTACGTCCTGGTACGGACGGAGGAGAGAGGAAGGATGGGAGGGAGAGAGGGAGGTTAGTCGCGCTCGGTAGAATAGAAAGGACAGAAAATGCAAACAAGGAGAATAGCATTGGGTATAGCGCGATAGAGCCGAGATAGTCGACACATTCACGCACGTACCTATACACTAGCGCTGCATTAAAAAGTAGCAACTTCCTGGTTGCTGCCGCAGGAATCCATTTCGGGCACTGCAAGCACTGCGTTTCAGAGCTGGAGCAACGGGGATTACAAGTTTGGTCCATTAAAAACGGTTGTTGCCGTCGTCCAGTACTCCCCATATACCTACCCAACGATCTCACCCCTTAAACCTCCCAGGCTACCTCTATCCGCCTACATAACGCTACTTGCTGTAACTGCAAGGATACACGAACAAGCAAGTATCGTTTCATTTTTACGAGCATACCATAGATACGCAGGTATGTCCGTAAATCTGGCTAACCAAAGAAATACTCTCCTCGTCCTTTTTCCAATGTGCTTTCTCCGATGTGCTTTCTCCTCGTTACCCGACGACGATATTCATTAATTCCCATAAATTGAAGATGTACAGAGATCCACCGTAAGCCCGTTAGGGTGCAGTAACGTCGTCGCATAGAGCGAATAGGAGTCGAAGGATCGATTTCGACTAAACGAACATTAGCTCGGTAGTTGGCCCCTACGAACACACTTGGCAAACGCATTAAGAAGAGGTATACCGGATTCTGTTAATTTCCAATTATCGAAGGCTCCGACTGTCGAGCGGACCATTTGGAGAAGCGTAATTTCGAAGGAGGTATGCAGCTGGTTAGGTTAGCGAGCATTAATCATGACGTTTGGAGAGACGAGCGCCGAGCGTATCGCGCTACCTCGGAAACGTCGATGCCGGTTGCATTGTTAATTCTGGTGCTCGGCAGAACGTAGAGTATCCTTGCTAAGGAATGTACGTATGCAGAGAGGTATATGTACGCTCACGGATGCGCGAGAACCTAATATGTGAGAATACAAAGGGCAAAGTGAATCAACGGATTATAGATACGTAGCTGTTACATAGAGACAATAGAATAATACCATCGACTATCCTTCTAATATCGAGGAAATTTCTTTAATTTTGTGAATGAAAACCTTAGCTATATTATACGTAGGTACTTTACCCATCTCCCCTAGATAGAAAGGAGAAGCATCGAGAATACGGTATGCGGAATCGATACACGATAATCCAAATTCAATGGCAAATTCTAGCTTAAGCATCGGCAGTCGTGCGATCTAACGCGATCGTACGCGCTCCTGTGTTGGCCATTTACGAGCAGGCTTCTCCGTAGTATAGAACTTAGAATGTGCGATGTTTGTGTAATATCTAAGAAAGTCTGTACAAGTGCGGCGTAACCTCTTTCCCCCGGTGGATCCATCCAACGTGCCTGGAATTCGGTGGTGAGCTTTTCCGAGCGTATCAAGTAAGAAGTTCCCTCTTATATACGGGGTGATACAACCCTTTCGTTTCGCCAACCGATACAAACCTCATCCTTTATTTATTTATTTACTCTTTTTTTTCTTTTTTCTTTTTTTTTCCTTTTTTTTTTTCTACGGCATTACGTCGAACGTTTCTTCCTTTACAACGTCCAAACTCACGCTAATGTATATTTGGTATGGTCTTTAAGATATTGGAAATTTTCTAACGACTACGAGGCTCTTTTTTACGATTGTCGTAAAAAGAAACAGTTATCGGTCGAGCGAAGGCGGACGCACACCTTGTATAACACCTACGTGCCTTACTACTTCTTCTCCGACTTTACGGAACGTAACAAAGCCATGTAGGATTCTGCAGGAAGAAATATGGCTGGTAAAGGTGGAATACGCGATGTGCATCGGCCCGCTGTAAAATCTCTCTTTCGTTAATACGAATTTCCTTGGATTCTTTCTTCTCGAAATTTATCTATCGAACGATCGAATTTCTTTCGTTGGTACGTTTAGAGAATTCTTTAAGTTATCATTTTAATAAACCAATCGAGAGGATTGTTTAAGTTTAATGTCTTTCGGTATGAGACGTATCGCTTACAATCCAAATAAGGTATCTTGAAGATAAACGGAAACGTATCGCTTTGCGCATAGCAAATCTCCGTTCGTTACCGCAAACGTTTGTCCCAAAGGCTTACCCTAGTTTCGAGCATTATTATCGTTTCGTCGGGAACCTTCTTGCCTCGTCGCTCGACGACGAAATTTCTCGTTAGCCGACACGGTAACGAGGGAGAAGATTCGTCTCCGGGGTCGCCCAGTGGCGTAGTTCGCGAATCTCGGCCACTCCTTCTATCCCTCTCTCTCTCTCTCTCTCTCTCTCTCTCTCTCTCTGTCTGTCTGTCTGTGTGTGTTCTTTCTCCTTTTGCCTCGTTCCTCTTCACAGGGAGCCACTCACTGACTTTTGCATTAAGAGCGTCGAGTGTCCGAGAACACTCGTAGAACAACTCGTGAAAGCTGCTGCACGAAAAGATTCAGCGAAAAAAGATTCTCTCTCTCTCTCTCTCTCTCTCTCTCTCTCTCTCTCTCTCTCTCTCTCTCTCTCTCTCTTTCTCTTACTGTCGAGGCAACTTCGTTTTCGCGAATTTTCGTTGCCGCGACGAGGACGACAACGCTTCATTTTCAAGGAAGAAGTAGGCTAATTGACACTCGTGACGATCACGTGTAACACCACGAAAAAATGTTTAACGAGACCGCAGAAATCGCGTGGTCTTTGTAATAAAAAGAAGAGCAACAAGTAAACGCGAGATATCTGGTCGTCGGAGATAAGGGAAATGGATAAATCGTGTGATTGGAATTTATGAAGTGCAATGACTTCTCTCTCTCTCTCTCTCTCTCTCTCTCTCTCTCTCTCTCTCTCTCTCTCTCTCTCTCTCTCTCATAGCTTTGCAACGACGAGCAAAGTCTATTAAATATTAGAGGAGCATATGAAACGGGACACGCGCTTTGGCGATAGTGCTCTGTAAATTTATATATCTATATCTATATAGAAATTTGCAGAATATTCAAGGAACGTCTTCATTACCGTTTCATAAATAATAATACGTTTTGCAATTGCAGACATGCATAGGTATTACGGCGGATAACTCAAGCGAGGAAACGCTCGAAGGTGATGGTGGTGGTGGTGGTGTTAGGTGCTAGGGAAAGGGCCAGAGTACTAATGCTTTTGCAGACGTCATTATACCCATCCTCGGCCAGCCCCGTTTGCTTCGAACTAACCTTCTTACTCCCTCTATTAATAATCTAAACTACGTGTGAATTATTACTGGCATCTCGTAATAAGTGGATACATTACTTCGTAAATCTTTCCTTCTAGTTTTGGTCCAAAGGATAAGGGAAAATTTGCAAATTGAAAATGCATATACGCCGTAGAGATAGCATATTTTTCTTTACGGTCGAGACCAAGTACAGAGTACCGCAAGTACTACTATATCGGCATTGGGTCGGCATTCGAGTTAGTTGGTTGGCTCTTCTCTCTATCTACTGTGACGTTGTTCTTTGCTAACTTTTCAACTCAAAGTAATTTCCTCGCGGGCAAATGCTACGCGTAACTTTGCATTTGTGCACCTTTACGGTCTCTCTTACGTAGAATCTTGTTAGTAGATTCCCAAGAATATTAAGTAATACACGTCATTAGCCATTCCCTTTGCTCGCTATCGCCTGAACAAATTCGTCGTTAGTCAGTTGATCTCGATCATCAAAGTAAAACTTCTCGATACCTACTAGTCGATTGCGATTATTTACAAGGGAATCTCTTACAAAAGCTACCCTTATCAAAGGGATCCTTTTGATTGTCTCGATGAATAAATAATATCAAAGAGAGAATGGTAGATTCAGAGGAAGACAATGAAGAGAACGAGAGAGAGAGAGAGAGAGAGAGAGAGAGAGAGACGCCATTGGTCTTTTATCGTAGCACGAAGGTTAAGACGGACTCTCACAATCTCCGGGTAACAAATTTATCGGAATCACGGTTCCTTGTAACCCCTAAGCGCTTTAGAAAGTTCCACCAACGAATTTCAAGTTCTCGGGAGATACGATTTCTTGGATTTGATCGCGCAAGCTTCGTAGGTGCCATTCAAAACTATCCGACATGGATCAAGAACGTCAAAGTCTTTCTCTTTTGAAAAAAGATTTAAAGAGAATCTCCAGAAGGTTGGAAGCCAAGATGAGATGGAATAAAGGTAAACGGGAAACTATTTCACTGCCTTCCTACCGAATGAAATATATTTGACTCGTATTACTTTCTTTAGTATCACTGTATTTCGTGGCTTTAGCCTCGTTAATACTGAAACGCACGACCATTCATTTTTACGGAACGAACGACTGGAAAAGTAGGAAAAATATTTTCATTGCGAAAATCGAAAGTTTTTATTTATTTATTATTATTTTTCTTTTTTTATTTTCTTTTCTTTTTTTTTTTTTTTTTTTTTTTTTACAGCGATGAAAATATTTGACTTTATTTCCTCCAAATGGGACAAATAGAAAATAAAATTTGTTCAACAATTTAATTTCTACAAAATCGCATTCCTCCGGCATATTGCAACGAGAGAGAAAGGGGCAGAGAGAGAGAGAGAGAGAGAGAGAGAGAGAGAGAGAGTATGAAAAGTTTAAATCGTTTAATAAAATCATCAACGTCCAAACGAATAGCGGACAAACGTATATTTTGAATAAGAGAATGTTTTTCGAAAGCGCAAAGTTGGATTGCGGAATAACATTTATAATTTCTTTGTTGGAGGAATACGGATTAACCTTCGCAGTATGATATAATTAAAATCGTTTCATTAAACTTGGTATCGTGATTAGTGGAGTGTTGTTATAAGCTCCGAAATAATGCGATTCCACGCAGGTAGACGTAGTCGCTTGTTAGGCAACTAATTACAGACGACAAACGAGATTGCCTTCTGGAAAAAAGGAAGGTGAAAAGGCACGTAGTACATGGATATACCTAAATATATCTATATACATAGGTATGTATTTACCCTCGAACTTTTAGCTGCAGTTTTAGCTGCGAATGCACGCTGTAATCCAGTGGGACTTAACTAAATCGAAGCTTACAAGCTATTCCGATGAAAAGAGCGAGCTTGTAAATCCTTAGCCGCTTTTTGACTCGGAGAGAAAGGGGAAAAAAAAAGAAAGAAGACAAGTACGTTCTTTCGGTACTCGGGGATAAGATCAATACGCTTTAACGCGTTACTAGAGTATCAGAGTTGATTACGGGAAATTATTTGCCGATGCGTCGAGGACTCATTCATATTCCTCTCTCGACGTAGGCACAGAACTTTTCTCGTTGTCGTTGTTATTCTATGAGAAACCACGTTCCCACGATATTTCGACATCGCAAGATAATAGAAGCAACATTAACGGCACGTACGTGTTCTCTCGAGCCATGCAACTTTTAGCCGCCAAGATTTGTTTGGAGCTTCGTTCGCAAACGTATTTCACATCGCGTACTGCACCGTTACGCCCTTGATAATAAACTTTCCTCCCCTGTGTATCCGAAAGCTTGTCGCGAACGTTCTCGCGAACTCGTAAAACTATCTGCTAACCCGATTTCTCTTCGTTCTGCTGATATAATTAACGAGAAAAAATTTGGCTCGCTTTAATAGAAGACAGAGAGAGAGAGAGAGAGAGAGAGAGAGAACTCGGAGAGTTGCGTTTGTACGTTGATTTTTCAGATTTCCAAATCGATAAAACGATCAGAGGAATCGTTCGATCGATCGCCATCTGTCCTTTCTTTTCGCCGGTCGTTTCCCAAACTCTCTTTGATTTACGATAATCCACTGGGTAGTCGAAGCTTGGAACATAAAGAGGAGAGAAGCCAACAAGAGAAGAAAAAGAGAGAGAGCGAGAGAGAGAAACGACCACGCAAAATATTTCCAATCTCAAAGTTTCGCGCCAAAACTTTTCGCATCTCTGTTACCTCAGTTACGTACGTTTTCGAGCGAACGATACGCATGATTCTTTTTCGTCCTTGAGTGAAATGAAATTTCAACATATTTCGTTCCAAAAAGTTTCTCCACAGTTTTATCAATTTTCTTCTATCCCATACTTTGCAGACGAATACACGATAAAATAAGAGAAACGCCAAGAGAAGAAGACCTCTGAAGGATCGAATCGGAAGGGTACCTTCTTTTATGCTTTAATGATTTATGCGAGTAAAATATCGGATAGTTATCGAAAGTTGTTTCAGAGGAGTCAAATCTTTTCCAAGGATGCGATAACTGCGTTAACCGTAGTCATAACTGTCACGTAACAGTCACAATTCTCGTTTTCACGACACTACTATCAGGTCCATAAAAATTGAAGGTATAGAAAGCGCTCGGTGTTCGGCTCGTCGTAACCGATATATCTCAAAGTTTAGGGAGTTAATATTTCACTCTATCGGCTATATCAGTTTTATTAGGATACGTGGTGCGATTAAGCGTTGCTTAAGTCTCTCTTGCGTATTGATTATATATGTACGTGTATCAATACGTGCCATAAGCTCTTGCTAACGAAGCTTTCCTGTATGACGAATGAACATGTAAGTCACAGAAGCACATTTGTGCCTCGGCATGTACTCGCGCCTATAACAAACGAGCGAAATGTTGACATCGTTCGGTATACAATATCCTCTATAAATGGACCTTTTCACATGCTGCTCACTCGACTAATTATCTATGAAACAGTAGACCGCGCAAATCTTCCATTCATGACTTTAATAAAAGCCCTTTTACAAACAAAGAACACAAGTCGATCATTTGCATTTTATTATCCATTTTGTTTCTTTTCTTTTATATTTGTTTGCTTTCGCGTTTTTTATTTACTCTTTCTTTCTTTCTTTCTTTTGTCTATTATAACTCTCCACTGTTTGCTCGTACTCACTTCAACGCATTAACATTACACAATGCAAGATAAATACAGATCAGAAAGGATTAAAGTTTTTTTTTTCTTTTTTTTCTTTTTTTTTTTTTTTTTTTTTTTTTTCTTGGTAACGCGCGTACCATTTATAAACGGAACGAACAGAAATAGATTACCTTATCTGTCGAGAGTGATAGAGGAACCGATAGAAGATTTATTTCACCCTTTCCCACGGAAATGTTCCCATTACGAGGACGGCTATCTTCCGCGGGCTCGACGGGTGTGACGCGCGCATACGTTTCCCTCTTCCCCTCCCCCTTCCCCCTATCCTTCTTCATTGAAATTTTATCCAACGAATTTGTTTAAAAAGAATTCGGCCAAATAACGTTCGAACGAATTACTAAGCCTGAGTTTTATTATCGGATCGACGATAAGATTATTCTTCTCGTAAGAACGACGATAAGTGGTTCTAGAAACTTTATTATAGAAAACGAAGATGATAAAATGATAAGAAATTTTCCAAACTTTTCATTAAAGGATCGAAAACACTCCAGAGAAGGAGAGAAAGTCCGACTCTAAACTCCTTGATCTTGAGTGTCGATCAACGACAGCAACGACGCCTTTGGAAATGTACAGGTACTTATCCCGAAACTCGTCTCATTCGTTTCGCCATCTTCTTCAAATTTTCCGAATAAGTATTCGAAACTTTTCAATGCGCCGAATCAAACTAGTCGTTTTGTCATCCATAATCTTATCTCTGGTCTAGAGTACTTATCTACCATTGATTTTTCTCTATTTTCGAAAGGTCACATTCGTGCTTGGAAAGGCGATTTTTCTCGTTCGTTCGTTCGTTCGTTCGTTCGTTCGTTCGTTCGTTCGTTCGTTCGTTCGTTCGTTCGTTCATTCGTTCGTTCGTTCGATTAAAATGGTGCGAAACACGAAGGCGCATTAAACCGTGAACGTTGTACGTTTAACAAAGGTCGGCATTGAAGAGAATCGAAATAAGAGGAAAGAAGGGAAAAAAGTGGAAGAAAGGAAGGAAGAAAGAAAAAAGGAAAAAGAGGAAGGAAGGAAGGAAGAAAGAAAGAATGAAAGAAAAAAAAAGGAAGGAAAGAACTCGTTAAAATTCTAGAGGAGAATTTTATGCGCTTGGGCTCGCGCTCGTTGGTCACGAGAACATATTCATACAACCGATTTTGATAAACGATTGATCCTTCTTTAGTACTGTCAACCTATAGATTGAACTGTTAATTATGAAACGTGCAATATCTCGTGTCATAGCAATAAAAAATAAAATATTTGATCCGGCTTGAGTGCCATCTGCGAGCCATATCTATGAATATATTTCGATACGCTACAAGTCATCGTTAAGATTAATCAAAAAATCAAATAGAAAATTTAACAAATGGAGTATTTTCTTTCGGAGTATCGTTCAGCCATGCGGATTGTTTTTCACACGTTGTCTCCTATCACTTGCCTCGTTACTACCTTTTATTTTAGCGGAATTAAAACTTTCAAACTGTCTCTCGAAAATTCGCCCTTAACGTTTCACGAGATCGCATTACTCTAAAGTACATCGAAGTGAGAATCTTCGAAATCTCTTCTCCTTTCGTCTTTTCTATGTTCCCTTTTCTTTTCACGCGTTTGTTTTTGCTTTTTTCTTTTTCTTTTTTTTCTTTCTTTTTAAGGACGTTTACTCGCAGGCGTCACTTTTCTCACGCTGTCCGTTTTTCTTTCTCTCTCTCTCTCTCTCTCTCTCTCATTCCTTCTCTCTTATCCCTTAACCGCCCGAAACAGCACGTAGATTTCAAAAGAGAAGCTCTCCAGATTCTCTTCGTACTCGAACTTTTCATTCAACTGGCCTTCGACGACGCCGTGGAAGAAAACATAAACCCGGACTAAAGTGCAGCGAAATACGATATGCGAAAAGTTTTCAAAAAACTTTCTTCCTTCTTCTACCAAGTTCCTAGAACGGTGGCCATTCGTTGGAACGAAGAAAAACCATGAAAAATTACGTGCTAAGAATTCTATCGTCGAACTGTCTTCAAACTTTGTCTCTCTCTCCCCCTTTTTTCTCTCCCGCTCTCTCTCTCTCTCTCTCTCTCTCTCTCTCTCTCTCTTTTTCTCAAATTAACGTTAATTCTTAGAGGAGAAGAAGTCTTCTCCTCGGTTCCCCGTTTTTTTAACTTTATCTATAACGTCTCTTTAAAGACTATACGTATAGAGTACACTCGATGAGATAATTTCCTCCCTAGCGAATTCGATCCATCATTCCATCGAAATGGGGTTGCGTCAAGTAAGAGCTTTGTCTTTCCACGTCCCTTCCCCGTCCCTTCCTCTCAATCTCGCAGAAAAGCCACGATCTAGCCTAGAATATCTTATGCAATCTTTGCATCGAGGGAAACGATATAAACCTCGGCAAGACCACATCATTCTTCCTCTGTTTAATTCAAAATCAAGCACAAAATTCTCGACGGTACCTCGATATAAATTTCTAATTATTTAGATTATTGGGAAGATATCGAATTCGATTGAAACGATCGCCATAATTCCTTCCTTCATTTTCTACGGATGATAACAAATTTTCAATAAGTTCGCAGACACTCGTAAAACAGATACGGTAAATTATTTCTCCGTTTCTTTTTTCGTCGACTCATACCATTCGTTGTCTTGTCCCTCTGGGAACTTTAGGAATATAGAGGAGGGCGGTGGTATACGCTGTCCGAGAATTAATCTACTTGCCGGGGGTAATCCTTAGAACGGATTGCGGACCGCTTCTACGCGGTATATTATTCCGCAGCATCAAAGCACTCCAGCTTGGATGACATAGTTACCTATCTTGCCACTGTATTAACAGATTATTTTTTTCTTTCTTTTGTTTTTTTTTTTTTTTTTTCATTTTTCTTTCTTTTTTTTTTCTTCCTTTTCCTTTTATTTTCCTATTTACTTGAATTATACACAAACTCTAGCAAATATTTTCAAACCCATTACAATGTGTTCTATTCGTCGGCATTGTTTCAGAGTGGCGGACAAAGTAGTGTCTGGATCGCGAGCGTGATTATACTGTCGATTGGCAGCTGGGTCGGTAGAGTCGGACCGCAACCGGCGGATAGCGATCTCGCGTCGTCCCTGACAACGCCGCGAGAGAGACTCGAAGTAGTACGGCAAATTCTAACGGAGGTACCGCTGATCGACGGGCACAATGACCTACCTTGGAATATCAGAAACTTTGTTCACAACCAGTTGGCCGATTTCGACTTCGACAAGGATCTCCGACAAGTCGCACCGTGGAGCAAGAGCGCTTGGAGTCAAACGGACTTGGTCAGATTGCGACAAGGCATGGTCGGTGGTCAGGTATTATCGGCTTTTCTCTTCTATCTCTTCTCTCTCTCTTTCTCTCTCTCTCTCTCTCTCTCTCTCTTTCTTTCTTTCTTTCTCTCTCTTTTATTCGATAACCACGTCAACGTCGTCGTAGTTTTGGGCCGCTTATGTGCCGTGCGAGTCTCAGCATCTCAACGCCGTGCAGCTGACTCTGGAACAGGTCGATCTAATAAAACGACTGATAGAAAAGTATTCTCAGCAGATGCAGTTTGCTGCCTCATCCAAGGGTGTGTATTGCTTTTTTTTAAGGTTCGAAGAATGACGTGTTTTAAGCTACGAGAATTTAATCGTTCTTCCTCGTTGAACGCACAGAAATCTTAGAGGCTCACAAAAGAGGCAGAATTGCTTCGCTCATCGGCGTGGAAGGAGGACATAGTCTAGGAAGTAGTCTAGCCGTTTTAAGGACGCTTTATCACCTGGGCGTAAGATATTTGACGCTAACGCACAGGTGTAACACACCGTGGGCGAAAAGCTCCTCCGCAGAGGAGGACGACGAGGACGGTGAGTTAAAGAATTTCACAAGGGGAAAAAAAAAAACAACAAAAAAAGAAAAAAAAAAGAAAGAGAGAACAATTTTCATCCCTTCAAATCCTTCCTTAGTTCTTTCGATTTTAAATTTATCATCGGTCCGAATCGGCTCGTCGATCGGTAATAATAGTATAGATAAAATGCAACGAATAAAACGAGACAAATTGATGAATTACATTTGAAATTTCGCGTGAATTCCCGGAAATTCGATTCGAAGCGATAAAATATGTTGAAGTGTAACGGCGCGGACGACGGGGGAGGGCCAATGGGAAATGCTTCGGATATGGACTAACGCGATTTAAAAAATATTAATCACTCTTCGTCCATAATCTCTCATGCGCAATCGATCGATACCATCGGGAAATCCTCTCACGTGAATTTGCGAATACGATTTGTGGGGAAAAAAGGAGAGAGAGAGAGGGAGAGAGAGAGAGGGAGAGAGAGAGAGAGAGAGAGAGAGAGAGAAACAGAGTAGAATATGGTTCTCATAATCAGTCCCGTGTATCGTCGTTAATATCGAATCAAGAGGAGTAACGAAGAGGAGGATACCTATCGCGAGGTTATATCGAACTTAGTACACTCGGAAGAGCATACCCATTGTCATACTCAAAGTGTTGACCACGTAAACTATCCTTCAACGAACTAAACAGATGGTAATCTGAGGGTGCAAGATCCTTCGGGCTATAAACAGGATGGAGGAGAATAGTCCATCCCCTGGCTGCGGTTGCCTCCTCAAGTGCCCGTAAGCAACGCGAATATATGGTTTTATGGCAGTGTTACACAATGTCTGGTTAAATGTTGGCAAAGTGTGCTACACCTTCTCCTAAGACTCCATCTTCCTGTTCTCATAAAGAAAAGATATATTTTGGTCTTTGTGCTTGTTTATGAACTTTTATATAAATTTATTCACAAAATTGACTTCTCTTTTCTCTCTCTCTCTCTCTCTCTCTCTCATTCTCTTTTTGTTTCTCTTTGAGCGCGAGCACCTTATTCTTTATTAACCTACTCCTTTTACTCTCTTTTGCAGGAGGAGGTCTAACGGCGTTCGGCAAGACTGTGGTGCGAGAGATGAATAGACTAGGCATGCTGATAGACCTCAGCCACACGGCCAGAGCAACAATGAGGGATGCCCTGAAAGCGACCAAAGCACCTCTGATCTTTTCACATTCCTCGGCCTTCGCCATTTGTAATTCCTCGAGAAACGTGCCCGATGACATTTTAAAACAGCTGGTAGGTCGACGAATATCGAGAAAATGTTATGTCTCCTTTCTCGTTAGCTCTCAGCCTGTTTTATTTTACTGTCTCTATGTACAATACTTTTGCCTTTTTAATTTACACCTTGAAAAAATAATTATTTTCACTTTTAAAGTTACTTTCCTTCGATCCTCAGCGTCTCTCTCTCTCTCTCTCTCTCTCTCTCCCTCCCTCCCTCCCTCTCTCTCTCTCTCTCTCTCTCTCTGTCTCTCTCGGGGATAGATAATTATCTTTGCTCCTCGGCATCCAGAGTTCCAATGGTTTGAAACAATTACCGACGACGATTCCTTTCTATTGTCGAGTTTTCTGCTCCATTAAAGTAAGAATCCTCTCCCAGCCGACCTCGTTAAGAAGCAAATTAACAGGGACCAAAATTAACGGCTCCATCCACTTGAAACACAGTATAATGGTAACGGCGGACAACAAACCTCTCTCTTCTACTTGTAGCAACCATCGCAGCTGATAATTTTGCTATCTTTTATATTGTTTCGTCCATTAAAATCAGATCATTTCCTTTTGATTTATCTTTACGATCTTAAAAAGAACAATAAAGAAGAACATATGCATTTGTTTCGTCTAGGCTGACAACGACGGATTGGTGATGGTGACCTTTTATAATTATTTCGTCAAGTGTGGTTCTCAGGCGACTATCTCGGACGTGGCAGAGCATATTTATTACATTAGAAATCTTATCGGCGTCGATCATATCGGAGTAGGTGGAGATTTTGATGGTATCAACAAGTACGTCGATGTAATATCTTTGAAAAAATAATGAAACAAAAGTAATGATCTTTTTCTTTTTTTGTTTTTAATTTGATCGTTCGATCGTTAGAACTCCGAGAGGTCTTGAGGACGTTTCCAAATATCCCGAATTGTTTGCGGAACTTCTTCGTAGCGGCAAATGGAACGTGCACGATCTGAAGAAGGTGGCCGGTTTAAATTTATTGAGAGTCTTCAGAAAGGTAATATCATTCGGGTATCTATAGTTTATAAACTAGGCGTAAATATTGATTTGAAATTATTATTACCGTAGGTGGAACGCGTGAGGGACGATATGAGAACGGACGGTGTTACGCCGTCCGAAGAATATCTTCAGAATTCTCCAGATGTCAACGGGAATTGCGCCTTGGACACTAATACCGTGCAAAGAGGCGTAGAAGTCTAAGTCTTACTCCTAGCAATCTCTCATTCGTTACTCTTGATCATTTTCAAGATGACGAGGAGGGACAGTGGTAAAGGACCGATCGAGGTCAACGAGGGCGAACCAAAGAAAAAGAGACAGCATGCAGCTTCCTTTCTATGACCTGCTCACTTTCAAAGCCTTTACTTTCTTGATCCGAGCCATGGAAAAAATGGCTCGTGAAGAATCCCATCGTGTCGTTAACCTACCTCGGAACTCGTTCTTACGGAAGTGATGAGCAACGAGCCAAAAGAGAGAGAAAATATATTGAGATAAGTTATTTTACATATATTTTTTTTCTCCATACTGTTCTTGCATTCATTTTTAGATTTTTCAGACAGATCTTCCTTCTTTCTGAATTCTTTTTCATAGTTTCTTTTACATACATACACACACACACACACACAATTCAATCATATTTATTTTCTATACAATACAGATAGTGAGCATCATAATTGATCGATACAAATTTTCCATCGTTGCTATTACTTCCGTCGTTTCTACTCTATAAATAAAGATAAAGCGATTGCTATTGCTACAGATTATCAATCGTATGCACGTAAAAAAAAAAAATAATCTTCTACTGTCAAAAGAACTCTTAGTCGATGGATACTTGTCTCTCTATAAAATCAGCACATTCATGTAAAAAACGATTATCAAACGAACCTGATAATTGAAAAGGAAAGCAAGACTCGCGAAGGAAAGAGAAGAAGTCGATATAAAAAAGTGTCGTTTCAAAATTATACTACTTAAGTCTTTCGAGGAAAATATCAGAATTATGTGTAAACCTAACTATACATTTTCCAACAAAATTTCTTCCTTCATTGCACTAAACGTAAAAAGCACGTGCACATTCAGGTCAAATCGTTCGGCTAAAATTCTAATGTGAAAAATTGGAGATAATATTTACAGGATTAGAAAGAACAAAGGGATTCAAGACTTAAAGAGTATATAATAGTAATCATTAAAGTCAATTCAAAACATGCTTTCCTTCAAGATTAATTTTTTATCCAAGTTGGCTAAGCATTATTTACTAAAATTAATGAGAACTATATATTCTTCAAAGCTTGAAACCTTTTTTGTGATGAAAATATAATGGCTCTGTCTCGTGAATTTTTCTAATGAAAGAAAATTGAAATAAGACCATTATCTTTCATCTCGCTACATTAAAATAAAAGGAGAAACGCATATAAAATGCGCACGTGTTTCCTAAAGCACCGGACATAAGACTACTTTACTTGTAATCTTAAATCTTCCATCCTATACCTATCTGTGTCTCGTGTGCATTTATATTATAATCCGTGCAAGAAATGTAGTTTCCAATGCACATGTGAAACAACGAGAGTAAGAGGGGGAAAGAGAAAGGGAGAGAGAAAGAACGAAAATATGTAAAGGTCTAGACGCACTAGCGCGAAGCGCAGAACGTGAAAAGCATCGCAAAAGAATTTATTCTCGATTACATAACTATTTTTGTATGCACGTAAAAGTCTAAAGAAATTTCTAAAGATTGATGCGTCAATTAAAAATAAATTTTACAGTCGATATCAACTTGTATTCCTAATCAAACGTTAAAGTAATCTATTTGAGATAAAAGCAATTTGATGAAAAAAGAATTGAATACCTGATGGTTAAAAAAAAAAAGGAAGAAATGATTTTAGTGCAATAAAAATTAAACTTGAACTTGTAGAATCGTAATAGTTGCTGGAGCATCGTTCTTATTGCTTCGTTTCGTTTCGTTTCGTTTCTCTTTTCTTAGCGCCAATGCGTTTTTAGACCTTGTCGACCAAACTGAATCGAACAAACAGGTGCACGGATTATATCTATTCCCCGTGTATATGTAATATGGGATGAATCAAACGAAGATAACAAAGCGAAGAAAAAGGAAAAACAAACAAACAAAAATATCAGATATTCCGTCGTGTCTTTGCAACGGATTCTACAAATAAATGTTTCTATTGTAAACCTATCGATAAAACTATTTTCTATCCCGCAATTACTTTTATTGCAGTTTATGGTACATTATTCATTCATATGCGTTCGAGCAAGAATGTGAGTAAACGAAATACGTAAATGTCAAGTAGACCAAAGAAAGGAACTGACATTTCAATATGTCATATAAATAATCATTTATAATAAGTTTACGTAACATTTTTTATTTCAGCATGTTATATAGATCATTTATATTAACAAAGACGCTTCTTTACTTAATATGTACGAAAATATCGACACATAATCTTATTATATATATATTGATTGAATCTACGTGCCACCTTTAACGAAACTAATAGGAAATACTTTCGCTGTCTTGCATGCCAATGAACACCAAGAAAACGTGCCTTGAATTAAAATTGTCATACATGAATACAATAATAACCCCACCCCTTCAAGATCCTTGAAGTGTTTCTATCTATATATACTAATAGAACGCAATCAAAAAAAAGGTTTAGTCGATCTGGTGCCTTATTTGAGAATAGAGTGTTACTTCGTATAAACCAATATTTTATTTAGCCGTTCATACAACGGACGTGAAGTCTTCAAAGCTTGATTAGTCGATTTTTAAAACCGATCTATGATACAAAGGAAAATCAAAAAGAAACTCCAAAGGAAGATAAAGGAAGAATCCATAAATAAGATAAACATTTATTTGTTACTTCTTTTCTTTGAATTTCAATTTTTTGTTTCGAATAAATACATTCTAATAAGTTTCAGCATCGTCAAATCAACGTGCACTCGTTCTTACGGTAGGATATTTTATTTGTGCATCAATAGCACGGAGCCCATGTACTTAAGGTTTGACGAAACAATTAATGTAAATATTTGGTATATATAAATTATTTATAAAACGAAGCCTAATATATGTTCCGAAACAAAAATAATAAGATCATAAATCTTTTCTTTTGCATAAATTTTGGAATTATACATAATAATATACAAGGAACAATCGATTTATGAATCTAGAAACGATTTGACGATTCTCTTATTTTTCTCTTGGATATTTATCAATTCTTTCGAAGAGATCATAAACAATACGAATTATTGCCAATGTATGTGGTCTATCAACGACTGAGTCAGATTTTTACAAGTCGAATGTAGTTTATCAGGAGATACATCACGCGAAAGCAAACTCCATAATGTTACCATCCGATTTGTGGATCTGTCTCGCTTGTATCGATCTTCCCTCGCGTAATAATATATGTCTTAAGAAACTATATTTAACTTATAAAAATTTCACATAGCCTCGGTGCAGCATAGTCACTATTATATAATTGATAGTGTTTATTATTTCTTCAAACTAAATGATAAATTCCTAAGAGAAAAAGGAGAAATCGTTTCCGTAGTACCATAAATCGAATAATGATACTTCTCATTGTTGAGTTTTCCAACGTTACATCAAAGAAAAGAAATAATCTTAATACTCTTCTTTATCGAAACATAGATTGCGCTTTACCTTATAAATAATTTGAAACTAGTAAATACTTACTAAACACTTTGTTGAAACGCATGTAGACTCTCGTATCGCCGATGCACAACGAATATAAAACATTCTGTCGTAAGAGAGAATATATGCGTTAGTCTGACGATGATGAAACTTATCAAGGTTCATTCTTGAAAAAAAAAGTTATAGATATTTTATTATGGAATATGAATTTTTAAATAGATATCTACTTGATAATAAATCTCTGGTTGCCTTTAGAATCGTTTAGAATTATAGAAAATATTCAAGTAATCTTATCTAGTTTTAATAAAGGACCAAATAAAAAAATGCCTTTCATTCCAGCACTCACTCCAGCGCTCGTGGAAAAACGCCATGCCCTTAAGTAATACACAGATCGTAAGTAATTATTCATTTTTATATATAGTGCAAAAAAGAGAGAGAAAGAGTATAATAAGTTTATCTCGTTGCTTGATATAACGTTTGAAATGGTAACAGTGGGAACTAACAACATCTAACTCATGGATCTATGTCGTTGCGTTGATCTTCCTTTACGTTATATATATTCTGAGAAACTACATTCGACTCGTTAAAATCACACTTAGTCTCGATGGACCACCGGCATTGCCGCTGATTGGTAATATCCATTATTACTTTAAACCAAATGGTAAGTTTCAAGAAAGAAAAAAAGAGGAAAAAGAAAAACGATTTCGTTTTTTACTAATTCTGTGCTTTTTCTTTTCGTAGTTATGAATGAAATGAAAAAATATTCCACGTATAATATAATCAGACTTTGGGTGACTTTTATACCATATCTAGCGATCATTCAACCTGAAGACATTCAAATAATACTCAGTAGCTCGAAACACACACGTAAGCCTTTTGTTTATTCTCTATTTAGGAATGTCATTGGAAAAGGTTTAACAATAAACGACGGTGAAGCCTCTAAAATGCATCGGAATATCATTCAAAAGGCTTTCAACGTTCATGGACTCGAAAAGTTCGCTGAAATCTTTGTGGAGCACGCCGAATATTTGACATCAGTATTACGCGATATTGTTAATCAGGACATGAATATTACTAAATTAATCAATGACGTCATCTATAATATACAGGCAGAAACTGTCCTAGGCTTAAAATTGATTAAAGAGAACAAAAAGAATAATGAAACGTGCGAACTGCCTTTCAAAGTGTAAGTTTTATATATTAATTAATTCTGTTTAACATAATCAACCAACTATTTCTGATACCTCAGGAACGAAATGTTCGCATCTTATCGTTTTAAGAGACCGTGGCTATTATTCGAGTCATTATATAAATTGACTAAGAAGTCGCAAATTGATAAGCAACAATTAGACAATAATATTGCCTATTGTTACGATATTATTAAAAAGATAGAAAAATCTAAGCGTCTAAATTCTTACGATATGACAAACGATGAAACGCAAACGGAAAACGGAAGGATGTCTCTGTTGGAGTTCATGGTCAACATGAAACAAAAGTATTCGTATTTCAATGACGAAGCCATCTTAAACGAATGCAGTACATTTATGCTGGCTGGTTTGGAATCCGTCAGCACGGCAACGGCATGCATGCTCTTTCTATTGGCAAATCATTCCGAATGCCAGAAAAAATGTGTTGACGAGTTGGATGAAATTTACAACAATAACGCTACTTTAACGTCGTTTAAGTCTTTGAAAGAGATGAAATATTTGGAGATGTGTATAAAAGAGACGCTCAGACTTTATCCCGTCATACCGGTAATAGCCAGATGCCTCACTGAAGATATAAAAATTGGTATTGAGATTTCTTTATAAATCATCGTTAGAACCATCATCTTCTGGTCCATTTTTTATTCTTTTTCTTTTAGGTGGTCGAATAATACCGACTGGTACTTCCGTTTTGATCTCACCTTATCTTACGCATCGAATCCCACGATATTATTTAGATCCGGAATCCTTTAAACCAGAACGTTTTGATCCACAAAACTCTACTGAAAAATTGCATCCATATGCTTATATTCCTTTTAGCGCTGGTCCTAAGAATTGTATCGGTAAGAAATAATGATTGTCATTACATTTATCAACAATTTTCATTACAAATTATCTATCTTTTCACAGGATACAAATTTGCGATATTAGAAATGAAAGTACTCGTTAGTTCAATTCTTCGAAATTTTGTATTGGAACCCATTGCGAACAAAAATAAGATATATGTCAAATATAGAATGACTTTACGAGCGCAAGGTGGTCTGTGGATCAAATTCAGATTACGAAAGACAATGTAATATAAAAAAATGATTATGAAGGAAAACATACTGACAATGTATAATTAATAAATAATTATTCATTATATAATTAACAAATATTTATCCTCTCATATTTCACACTGGACGTATTATTTATAATATATAATATAAATATATCATAGTAGATATGCATATAAATATAATTTCTTTTAATATGCATCTATTCCTAGGAAATAAATAATCTTGTAAGATCCTATATTTGGACAAATTGATTAAAGCAAAAAACGATTAGAATTATATGAATTGTAACAATAATACAGATAAAAATAGAAAGTATATAGATAAAAATAAAGAAATGGAGCACTCATTGTGCACAATTGTAGAAAATTTTTTATTCTCTCGATATAGCGGAAAATGTACATAAATGTTCATTGATAACGTCAATAATCTTTTATAATATGTATTTTAATCTTTTCTAAATAAATTTCTAAGCGGTAGGACGTCACAGTTTGTATGAATTAATACGCATAAAAAACCCTAGATGGCAACATGAGTAGCTTCAGGATCGTATATATATATATGGGTTTATAAAGGGCACCATAAATATTATTTTTAATAAGTCACTTTGACCATTCTTGTCAAACGATTACGAATAAAATTGTGATAAATAAAATACACAGTATTACCAGAGCACGCAAGAAAATTAGAATAATTTAAGAATAGAAACCGTGAATTTATATTCTATGAAAATTTATTAATGTGACTGTATAGACATGGTTTATATATCAAGTGGTAATAATTATAACCTCCAATTTTCAATATTGTTTCCAATTAAAGTTTTATCAAATGACAATATATATTTTCAGATGGCAAAATTCATAACTCAGTACCTTGGGGCTTAAAAAAAGTTGCGAATTTCTTTTCGTCCATAATATATCTAGTAATAATGTTGTAAGTATTTAGTAATACAAAATTGTTCAAAATTATTCATGATGCATCATCTTTAATCATGCATGGTTCTTTCATCAGCTTCAAGACATTATTTGCTATGGATATAGATAAAAATGATGGTAAAAATTCAAAAGATTATAAACCTGGCTTTGGGTAAGAATAATATTTTTAATTAATTACGAGTTAATTAAGCAAGATTATAATTATATTTATTCTTCAGTCCACCTAAACCTCCAAGTCGTAAACTGGGTAGACCCAGCAATATCAATCATAACGTCAACATTCCATTTGGGGGTTGCAGCAGTTGTCAGGGTTGAATTTAATATGAGTAAATAAGATAATGGATAATCTATTTCCATCAAAGAATTTTTATCGAATCAATATGTTTATTTAAATATTAAAGCTCAGAAATATAATGAATAATTTGTAACATATCCTTCTGTTATATTTAAAATATTACAAATGAAATACAAAGATATTATATGTTACGTAATAACAATAAAAATTGAAACTTTTGTGTAAAATTATAGTATTAAGATTTATACATCTCTTATACATTAAAAAAGAAATAATAATATCACTTTTTGGCCAGGATTTTTATTATATTAAATACAGGATTTCATCCTACGCGTAGATGCTGCACCAAGGAACTAAGCTGATTAATAATCATTTAATTTTGGTAATCAGCCCGGCTGCAATTGTTGTACCTTCCACTCTTAACATTATCCTACCAAGCTGTTTAACGTCTTTATACAGTTCCATGCAAACTGGAGTTTGCGTTACTATTTCAATAATCGCACTAGAGTTTTTAGGTAAACAGCGCGGCTTCTTTTTTATCACATCTCCAGTGCTTTTATGAAGCTGTGCTATTAATTTAGATATAATAGCTGGTTGTACCAAAGATTGCTGATGCATTATTACTGGGAAGCCCTTTGTAATAGGCACAACAATAGAGAATATGACTACATGTGCCTGAAAACATGTTGTTACCGGTACGGGATTTTGTGGATTGCAAATGACATCACCAATTCCAACATTTTGTTGGTCAATGCCTGATAATGTCAATGAAACATGATCGCCGGCAAAGGCATTTATTATAGATACATCGTCCGCTTGTAAACCTACAGAAATTAATGATGAAAATTATTTCTATCGTATTTTTATGAATGAAATAATAAATTATTTTTAAAGAAGTAATTAAAAAGTATGTAATAGTAATCGTTAAAGTCAATTCAAAACAAGATTTCCTTCGAGATTAATTTTTTATCCAACTTGACTAAGTATTTTTTACTAAAATTAAAAAAAATATATATTCTTCAAAGCTTGAAACCTTTTTTGTAAATATAATGGCTCTGTCTCGTGGATTCTTTTAATGAAACAAAATTGAAATAAGACCATTATCTTTAATCTCGCTGCATTCAAACAAAAGAAAAAAATGCATTAAAAATGCACACGTGTATCCTAAAACAACGGTCTTAAGACTACTTCATTTGTAATCTTGAACCTTGTGTTCTATACATATCTATGTCTCGTGTGCATTTATATTTTATTCCGTGCAAGGAATGTAGTTTCCAAAGAGGAGAAAAAAAATGAATAAATGTAAAATTTTAGATGCACCAGTGCAAAGTGCAGAACGTGAAAAGCATCGCAAAAGTATTTATTATCGATATATACATAACTATTTTTGTATGCACGTAAAAGTCTAAAGAAATTTCTAAAGATTGATGCGTCAATTAAAAATAAATTTTACAGTCGATATCAACTTGTATTCCTATACAAACGTTAAAGTAATCTATTTGAGATAAAAGCAATTTGATGAAAAAAGAATTGAATACCTGATGGTTAAAAAAAAAAAGGAAGAAATGATTTTAGTGCAATAAAAATTAAACTTGAACTTGTAGAATCGTAATCGATGCTCCAGCATTGTACTTATTGCTTCGTTTCGTTTCTCTTTTTTTTAGCGCCAATGCATTTTTAGACCTTGTCGACCAAACTGAATGGAAAAAACAGGTGCACGGATTATATCTATTCTCCGTGTATATGTAATATGGGATAGATCAAACGAAGATAACAGAGCGAAAAAGAAGAAAAAACAAACAAACAAAAATATTCCGTCGTGTTTTTGCAACGAATTGTACAAATAAATGTCCCTATTGTAATCCTATCAACAAAACTATTAACTATCCCGCAATTACTTTTATTGCAGCTTATGGTACATTATTCATTCATATGCGTTCGAGCAAGAATGTTTATGAACGAAATATGTGAATGTCAAATATGTCATATAGATAGTCATTTATAATAAGTTTATATGACATTTTTTATTTTATCATGTTATATAGATTATTCATATTAATTAAGTCGCTTCCTTATTTAATATGTACGAAAATATCGACACATAATCTTATTATATAAATATTGATTGAATCTATGTGCTACCTTTAACGAAACTAATTGGGAATACTTTTGGTATCTTGCATACAAATGAACAACAAGAAAACGTGCTTTAAATTAAAATTGTCATACATGAATACAATAATAACCCCACCCCTTCAAGATCCTTGAAGTGTTTCTATCTATATATACTAATAGAACGCAATCAAAAAAAAGGTTTAGTCGATCTGGTGCCTTATTTGAGAATAGAGTGTTACTTCGTATAAACCAATATTTTATTTATCCGTTCATACAACGGACGTGAAGTCTTCAAAGCTTGATTAGTCGATTTTTAAAATCGATCTATGATACAAAGGAAAATCAAAAAGAAACTCCAAAGGAAGATAAAGGAAGAATCCATAAATAAGATAAACATTTATTTGTTTCTTCTTTTCTTTGAATTTTAATTTTTTGTTTCGATTAAATACATTCTAATAAATTTTAACATCGCCAAATCAACGTGCACTCGTTCTTACGGTGAGATATTTTATTTGTGCATCGATAGCACGTAGCACATATACTTAAGTTTTGACGAAACAATTAATGTAAATATTTGGTATATATAAATTATTTATAAAATGAAGCCTAATATATGTTCCGAAACAAAAATAATAAGATCATAAATCTTTTCTTTTGCATAAATTTTGGAATTATACATAACAATATACAAGGAACAATCGATTTATGAATCTAGAAACGATTTGACGACTCTCTTATTTTTCTCTTGGATATTTATCAATCCTTTCGAAGAGATCATAAACAATACGAATTATTGCCAATGTAGGTGGTCTATCAACGACTGAGTCAGATTTTTACAAGTCGAATGTAGTTTATCAGGAGATACATCACTCGAAAGCAAACTCCATAATGTTACCATCCGATTTTTGAATCTGTCTCGCTTGTATCGATCTTCCCTCGCGTAATAATATATGTCTTAAGAAACTATATTTAACTTATAAAAATTTCACATAGCCTCGGTGCAGCATAGTCACTATTATATAATTGATAGTGTTTATTATTTCTTCAAACTAAATGATAAATTCCTAAGAGAAAAAGGATAAATCGTTTCCGTAGTACCATAAATCGAATAATGATACTTCTCATTGTTGAGTTTTCCAACGTTACATCAAAGAAAAGAAATAATCTTAATACTCTTCTTTATCGAAACATAGATTGCGCTTTACCTTATAAATAATTTGAAACTAGTAAATACTTACTAAACACTTTGTTGAAACGCATGTGGACTCTCGTATCGACGAATATAAAACATTCTGTCGTAAGATAGAATATATGCGTTAGTCTGACGATGATGAAACTTATCAAGGTTCATTCTTGAAAAAAAAAGTTATAGATATTTTATTATGGAATATGAATTTTTAAATAGATATCTACTTGATAATAAATCTCTGGTTGCCTTTAGAATCGTTTAGAATTATAGAAAATATTCAAGTAATCTTATCTAGTTTTAATAAAGGACCAAATAAAAAAATGCCTTTCATTCCAGCACTCACTCCAGCGCTCGTGGAAGAACGCCATGCCCTTAAGTAATACACAGATCGTAAGTAATTATTCATTTTTATATATAGTGCAAAAAAGAGAGAGAAAGAGTGTAATAAGTTTATCTCGTTGCTTGATATAACGTTTGAAATGGTAACAGTGGGAACTAACAACATCTAACTCATGGATCTATGTCGTTGCGTTGATCTTCCTTTACGTTATATATATTCTGAGAAACTACATTCGACTCGTTAAAATCACACTTAGTCTCGATGGACCACCGGCATTGCCGCTGATTGGTAATATCCATTATTACTTTAAACCAAATGGTAAGTTTCAAGAAAGAAAAAAAAGGAAAAAGAAAAACGATTTGGTTTTTTCTAATTCTGTGCTTTTTCTTTTCGTAGTTATGAATGAAATGAAAAAATATTCAACGTATAATATAATCAGACTTTGGGTGACTTTTATACCATATCTAGTGATCATTCAACCTGAAGACATTCAAATAATACTCAGTAGCTCGAAACACACACGTAAACCTTTTATTTATTCTATATTTAGGAATTTTCTTGGAAATGGATTAATAATAAACGACGGTGAAGCCTCTAAAATGCATCGGAATATCATTCAAAAGGCTTTCAACGTTCATGGACTCGAAAAGTTCGCTGAAATCTTTGTCGAGCACGCCGAATATTTGACATCAGTATTACGCGATATTGTTAATCAGGACATGAATATTACTAAATTAATCAATGACGTCGTCTATAATATACAGGCAGAAACTGTCCTAGGCTTAAAATTGATTAAAGAGAACAAAAAGAATAATGAAACGTGCGAACTGCCCTTCAAAGTGTAAGTTTTATATATTAATTAATTCTGTTTAACATAATCAACCAACTATTTCTGATACCTCAGGAACGAAATGTTCGCACCTTATCGTTTTAAGAGACCGTGGCTATTATTCGAGTCATTATATAAATTGACTAAGAAGTCGCAAATTGATAAGCAACAATTAAACAATAATATTGCCTATTGTTACGATATTATTAAAAAGATAGAAAAATCTAAGCGTCTAAATTCTTACGATATGACAAACGATGAAACGCAAACGGAAAACGGAAGGATGTCTCTGTTGGAGTTCATGGTCAACATGAAACAAAAGTATTCGTATTTCAATGACGAAGCCATCTTAAACGAATGCAGTACATTTATGCTGGCTGGTTTAGAATCCGTCAGCACGGCAACGGCATGCATGCTCTTTCTATTGGCAAATCATTCCGAATGCCAGAAAAAATGTGTTGACGAGTTGGATGAAATTTACAACAATAACGCTACTTTAACGTCGTTTAAGTCTTTGAAAGAGATGAAATATTTGGAGATGTGTATAAAAGAGACGCTCAGACTTTATCCCGTCGTACCGGTAATAGCCAGATGCCTCACTGAAGATATAAAAATTGGTATTGAGATTTCTTTATAAATCATCGTTAGAACCATCATCTTCTGGTCCATTTTTTATTCTTTTTCTTTTAGGTGGTCGAATAATACCGACTGGTACTTCCGTTTTGATCTCACCTTATCTTACGCATCGAATACCACGATATTATTTAGATCCGGAATCCTTTAAACCAGAACGTTTTGATCCACAAAACTCTAAAGAAAAATTGCATCCATATGCTTATATTCCTTTTAGCGCTGGTCCTAAGAATTGTATCGGTAAGAAATAATGATTGTCATTACATTTATCAACAATTTTCATTACAAATTATCTATCTTTTCACAGCATACAAATTTGCGATATTAGAAATGAAAGTACTCGTTAGTTCAATTCTTCGAAATTTTGTATTGGAACCCATTGCGAACAAAAATAAGATATATGTCAAATATAGAATGACTTTACGAGCGCAAGGTGGTCTGTGGATCAAATTCAGATTACGAAAGACAATGTAATATAAAAAAATGATTATGAAGGAAAACATACTGACAATGTATAATTAATAAATAATTATTCATTATATAATTAACAAATATTTTTCTCTCATATTGCACACTCGACCTATTATTTATAATATATAATATAAATATATCATAGTAGATATGCATATAAATATAATTTCTTTTAATATTCATCTATTCCTAGGAAATAAATAATCTTGTAAGATCCTATATTTGGACAAATTGATTAAAGCAAAAAACGATTAGAATTATATGAATTGTAACAATAATACAAATAAGTAATAAAAGTAGAAAGTAAATAGATAAAAATAAATCAATTGAGCACTCATTGCGCACAATTGTAGAAAATTTTTTATTCTCACGATATAGCGAAAAGTGTACATAAATATTCCATGATAACGTTGATAACGTCAATAATCTTTTATAATATGTATTTTAATCTTTTCTAAATAAATTTCTAAGAGGTAAGACGTCACAGTTTGTATGAATTAATAACGCATAAAAAAACACTAGATGGCAACATGAGTAGCTTCAGGATCGTATATATATATATGGGTTTATAAAGGGCACCATAAATATTATTTTTAATACGTCACTTTGACCATTCTTGTCAAACGATTACGAATAAAATTGTGATTAATAAAATACACAGTATTACCAGAGCACGCAAGAAAATTAGAATAATTTAAGAATAGAAACCGTGAATTTATATTCTATGAAAATTTATTAATGTGACTGTATAGACATGGTTTATATATCAAGTGGTAATAATTATAACCTCCAATTTTCAATATTGTTTCCAATTAAAGTTTTATCTAATGACAATATATATTTTCAGATGGCAAAATTCATAACTCAGTACCTTGGGGCTTAAAAAAAGTTGCGAATTTCTTTTCGTCCATAATATATCTAGTAATAATGTTGTAAGTATTTAGTAATACAAAATTGTTCAAAATTATTCATGATGCATCATTTTTAATCATGCATGGTTCTTTCATCAGCTTCAAGACATTATTTGCTATGGATATAGATAAAAATGATGGTAAAAATTCAAAAGATTATAAACCTGGCTTTGGGTAAGAATAATATTTTTAATTAATTACGAGTTAATTAAGCAAGATTATAATTATATTTATTCTTCAGTCCACCTAAACCTCCAAGTCGTAAACTGGGTAGACCCAGCAATATCAATCATAACGTCAACATTCCATTTGGGGGTTGCAGCAGTTGTCAGGGTTGAATTTAATATGAGTAAATAAGATAATGGATAATCTATTTCCATCAAAGAATTTTTATCGAATCAATATGTTTATTTAAATATTAAAGCTCAGAAATATAATGAATAATTTGTAACATATCCTTCTGTTATATTTAAAATATTACAAATGAAATACAAAGATATTATATGTTACGTAATAACAATAAAAATTGAAACTTTTGTGTAAAATTATAGTATTAAGATTTATACATCTCTTATACATTAAAAGAGAAATAATAATATCACTTTTTGGCCAGGATTTTTATTATATTAAATACAGGATTTCATCCTACGCGTAGATGCTGCACCAAGGAACTAAGCTGATTAATAATCATTTAATTTTGGTAATCAGCCCGGCTGCAATTGTTGTACCTTCCACTCTTAACATTATCCTACCAAGCTGTTTAACGTCTTTATACAGTTCCATGCAAACTGGAGTTTGCGTTACTATTTCAATAATCGCACTAGAGTTTTTAGGTAAACAGCGCGGCTTCTTTTTTATCACATCTCCAGTGCTTTTATGAAGCTGTGCTATTAATTTAGATATAATAGCTGGTTGTACCAAAGATTGCTGATGCATTATTACTGGGAAGCCCTTTGTAATAGGCACAACAATAGAGAATATGACTACATGTGCCTGAAAACATGTTGTTACCGGTACGGGATTTTGTGGATTGCAAATGACATCACCAATTCCAACATTTTGTTGGTCAATGCCTGATAATGTCAATGAAACATGATCGCCGGCAAAGGCATTTACTATAGATACATCGTCCGCTTGTAAACCTAAAGAAATTAATGATGAAAATTATTTCTATCGTATTTGTAAATGAAATAATTGATTATTTTTAAAGTAGTAATTCAAATGGGAAAACCTTTTACAAATGCAACTTCGTTTTGCGGCAACACCAAAACTTTATCCCCTATAGCCACCATGCCTGTTTCTACATGACCAGATACACAGAATCCAGAGCCAGTACCTTTGTATATGTCATTTATAGAAAATCTAAATGGCTTATTAACTGGACGTTCTGGACACTTAAAATTATCGATAACATTTACTAATGTAGGTCCAGTATACCTGTGATATAATTTTTTCTGTCATTTTCCATAAACAGTCAAGATAATTATCATACAATTGTTACATATAGAATAATATTACCAATTGGAAAGACCTTCGGTTTTTGGTGCCGTGACTATATTTTCTCCTGAGAGTCCACTGCAAGGTACAAAAATGATGGTCTCTCTATAACCAGCTTGTTTTAAGAAAACACTCATTTTATTAACAATTTCGTTAAATCTTTCTTTTGACCAATTAACCGTATCCAATTTGTTAACTACAACAGCTAATTGAGACACTCCTAAAAATTGCAAAATTTTAATACAGTAATAATGATCCTTAGTAAGATAAAAAATTTGATCATAATTACCTAAAGAACGTAATAATAAAGCATGTTCTCTAGTCTGTCCACCACTATCAAATCCAGTCTCAAATTCACCTCTGGTAGCATCTACTACGAGTAAGGCAACATCCGCTTGAGTGGCACCAGTGATCATGTTTGGAATAAAATCCTTGTGGCCAGGTGCATCCAAAAGAGTAATGCATTTATTGTCAGTTTCAAATTTAGAATGTCCAACATCCATCGTTATTCCACGTTCCCTAGAAAAAAAGAAGAAAATATATCGATAACAGGTATTAATTACAATCTACTTTACTAGAAATACTTTATACGATTCTTCTCTACCTTTCTTCTCCTGTTTCATCTAGCACCCATGCATAAGCAAAGGATTGTTTACCAATCTTTTTACTCTCTTGTTGATACTTGTGAATTAGTCTTGATGGAACTTGTCCTAAATCACACAAAAGTCGTCCAAGCAAGGTACTCTTTCCAGCGTCAACATGCCCGACGACAACTAGGTGTAATTGTTCTTTATTGTTGCTTCTTCTATCTTTATAAATACGTAAAACATCACGTTTGTCCTCTATAGATTTTGTCTTATAATCTAAATCAGGTGTAACATGACCAGACATGGGAGATTGACTTCTTAAAGAATCAGTTTCTAAAGAAACTATACTCTTATCTTGTTTCACATTTTCTTTACGTTTTACATTTGGACTGTCTTGTTCAGAACATGGGCTTTGAGAGCGTGGAGTCTGAATATGTGGACTCAAATGACCTGTATTTTCTGATCCAGTGACAGTAAACCCTTTGACAATAGAACTTGTTCCAGCTGGCACAACTTTTACCATTGAAGGTGTACTTATTTGTAATGTTGATTTTGATGACAGTTTATTACCTATTATAATTAACTTTTTCAATTAATGCCTTTTTAAATATACCTAAGAAAATAAACAGTAGGCATATTAAACAAACACACACACACACACACACATTTAAGTATATTTATAAGATAAATTAAAAAAAATAATGAAATGATAATTTCTTTACTTAATTGATCATATATAAATTAAATAACAATAAAAATTACAAATTAATTTCTGCTATTATAAAGATACTCATATAAAAGAGCGCCAAAGTATAATATGTTATATCACAAAATATAAATAAATCTAATAATAAAATATTGATAAATATTGATATAAATAATAAACTTTCATGAAGTTTATAATGCTTCAAAAAACGATTTTTTTTGATTATAATAATTTTGTACAATATATATTAATGTTCATAGATTGTTCATCAGAATATGATTAGTCAAGTTTATGAACGAGTATAAGGAGTAGAAAAATCAAATCTTTTGATAGTTCTATATTCCTGTGTCTTACATTTAATAAAAGGTTTCTTTAATTTCCATTTTCTAGTTAAAATTTTTCCAAGAGTAGAAACAGTTTTTTTCGCGTATGGTAATCTAACATGTATTAAACTATTTAAATTTAAAGTACATTCTACACTTGTTTCAGAATCTGAATCATTAAATGAGTTATTTTTCATCTTGTTTATATATGACAGAGTATCATAATACAGATTTGTCATTGGTTCTATTTGGCAATTATGTTTTAAATCTGGTACATGAACTTCTTTTAATGCAGCACTTAAATCAATCAACCAATCATCAGGTGACGGTGTTCTAACATGTTCAACATTGTGCTCCATTAAATCTTCTAAATTTATTGACTTTTGTTCGTTAAATTCATTATTAGGATTAGATTCTAGTTTAAGATTAGAAATTCCTTTTTTAAGTGAATCAATTTGTACTTTATCAGGATTAAATCGATCTTCCCTTTTGTTATTTATAATATTAACTGTACTATCTGTATTATTTTTACTATCAAATTTTGAAAAAATTATGTTATGTCCGAAATTCTCTTTATTTTTGTTAATATTCAATTTAGGTATGATGAAACCAGAATTTGGAGATTTTTTACAGAGTTCTATTTTGTTAGTAGAAACATTAGACTTTTGTAAATGATTTGCAGTTAAATCAGCCAAAGAACCAAAATATTGTGGTTTAGAATCACTTTTTGAATTTGTATGACTAGCTATCATTTCAGCTAAAGATGAAAAATTGTTTTCCGAGTTATTTATATGACTTTTAACCGAAACAGTATTATTTGTAGAGGCAGGTAATACGAGCTTTTGTGATAATAAAAACTTAGGTACGGCAAAGAAAGAAGTAGAACCTTACCTTACCAGCAAAGGAAAACGCAATGCATGAAACAAAAAGAAAATGACTGTCAGAAAAGTAACGATCAGTTAAATAAAAAAAAGTTAAAGGAAGTTAGGTATGTAACATGTACCTGGACAAGGATTCGGGCACTCCTTACTACTTCTAGATTGTTCTATAAACATATATATTTTCATTGACTAGTTTATCAGGATCTAAGTATAATTATTTGTTCAATAAAGTAACTATTACTAGAATACATACCGGTAATACTTTTCTGGGGTGGTATTCTTAAAAGTTTATCTAGCGCTACTTCTGTGTCAAACCTTGACTGGATAATTTCTTCTTCGAGTTTAGATTCAGCTATTGAATCTCCAATAACATTTTTTATAGCTTCCATGCAAGATAATAACTTCACTCTTTCTAGCTCAGAAAGATCTGATTTTTTACTTGCAAGGGATGATACTGTATTATCATCCTCATTATCCTCAACGATATCTGGCTCCATAATAAAAGAAGCAATATTTTGTTGCTTGCTTCGATCAAACAAGAATTGTTCAGCTGTAATTAGAGTGCATGTTAGTCTCTGTGTCTATGTTGTAGGGGAAAAAATAACATACCACTGGGCGATACGCAATAATCATCCTCCACTGAGTGTCCATATACATCGTCATAACCATCATACTCTAAATGGGAAAAAAAGAAATAATTTATTTTATACCCGCTTTTATTCCGAAATATTAGATCGAAATTAAATATATTTTTGTTTTCCTCTGGTAATAAAAATACATATGTTGCAATATTATAAAAAAGAAATGACGTACCATCCGAATAATTCATACATCGAACATCTCGATGACGGGACATTTTGTAATAATGTAATAAAAACTCGAATTAACGGACAAATCACTTTTCACTTAAATTTTTATTATGAATTACCAATTATTACGTACGACAGACTAGATCATGTATGGAATTCGATATTCGTTAAAAGCACAGAATAAAGAAAACTTGTTGCAACATAATGAAAGGTTAAATTACGACAAATACGTTTCCAGATAGCGCTAGTAGTGCCATTTTGTATGCACTCTAACGGCACTTTATCTCGAATGCCTCCTCTTAGCGTTGATCCGATTCGTTCTAATCAAAAGATCGTAAGGACAAATAGCAAGTTTAATTTTTTGATCTTGCATACATTTGTTATATATACGTAACTTTTGAATTATTATAATTGAAACTGACATAGAAAATGATGAAATAAATGGTGAAGGCTGATTTTATTCAATTTCGATTAGGCTATACTTGCCTGTCGTTACTTATTGTTTATTACTACCCAATCAGAATCCCCGGGATTGATTTACGATCTTTCAGATAAGAGCACAGATGCTTATTATATCTTAGAATTCATTTCCTCTTCTGCGCTTTAATATACTGTTGTTGTTTACACTGGTAACAACGGTAGAAGTTCAAACGAACAGAGGGATAAATTTATAAGAAACATTTCTCGTTGTCTCATTAGACAAAACTTTTTTAATGAAATTTATTGAATATTTGAATATTGAAGTCGTTCGTAGTCGACAAAAAAATACCATTACCGGCATATAAGAATGAAATATTCTAATTTATGAGAATTTGTTATGTTTCTGTGAATTTTTACGAAATCGTGGATTCATTTGTATGATAAAGAAAGCAGAAAAAATAATAAATATAATATCCGTTAATATGAATTTTTCGGATTCTGGATTTCAAGAGTTCTGCAAGAAGACGGAACTGTCTAATAATAAAAATAATATATCGGTGCAAGATGCTGATGAGAATATTGAAAAAGAAATGAAAACATATATGGAATTGTCAGATGTGATTGAACTTTCAAGTGATTCAGGCGATGAAGACAGTACATACTACATGACTACTGTTTGGGATATTTCAGATATTGAAACTCGTTCACCTTCTGTGATAACTTCTTCGCCACCATATAACGGAGAAGTTTCTGGTATGGTATCCGATAATATAGAGATATTAGAGGAAAATAATAATGATCCAAACAATAATTTAGATTTTAATGAAATTCCTCAAGAATCAAATGGTAATAGAAATATTGATGATATATCCAAGGATAGAATAGATTATTCAAGGGAATTGACAAGTCCAATTCCAGGTTGTAGTAAAGATATAAATAATGTAGAAAATTCTACAGAAAATAGCATTTATCATAAACTTTATAAAGATGCTACATTAATATCAACACTTTTGCCAGACGTAGAGTTTGGATTGATATTGGAAATGCTTAAAAAAAATCAATATGCAAAGAATTATTGTGAACTTGCTTTATGGGATTTATTGCCGGATAAGAGACCAATGCCACAAGTATTATTATCAAAAAGAAAATTAACGGATGATACTTGCGAAGTCGAACAAAAAAGATATATGTCTAAGGAACTTGACATTGTACCTAATGAAGTGCGAACTAATATAGAAATGACTAAAGCATTGTGTACTGTATCATCGAAAGAAAAAGAAAATTTAAATATTAAAGAATCTATTAATTCTAAGACAGAGGAAAAAGAAACAATAAATGATACCGAAAGTAAGTCAATTTTTTCAATTAGTCATAGTTCGATAATACGCCCAGCAAAGTTAATAGTTCCTAAATGTGTACCTCCGTTGCAATCACCATTTATACCAAGTACTAATAATGTGGTCTTAGCCCCTGCTAAATTAACATACGTTAGTAAATATGAAATGAAAGTTACGAGCAATGATAAATCTTTATCCCCTCTAAGGAACTTAATACCAACACAATCCACAAGTAAAATAAATGATAATATATCTCAGACAAATAGTTTTTCTGATGTAAAGGAAAGAAAAAATTGTTCGTTATCTGAGAGTGAAACGTGTTTAAAGTCTTTCAAAAATATTAATGAAATTAATCCAGATAATTCTTCAGATCAAGATGCATCTTCTGTTATTTCTCCTATCATAAAAGACACAAGTGAAGACAGCAAAGTATTAATATCCAATCCTGATATTTCTGAACAATCTACAGAGTTTGTGCCTTCTACAGATAATGATTTGAATGTACCTAGTACTAGTAATGGAATAACAATACCAAGGTGTGCTGACATTGCTATGTCAACATTAAATAAATTTCAAGAAAGATCATCATTAAACACATTAACAACAGCTAATGTAACAGATGAAACGTCAAATTTGGAATTAACAAAAATGGAAGAATCAAGTTTTTGTGAATCTTCTTCAATAACAGAAATACAAAATATAACAATAAAAGACTCAAAGCTTTCTCCTGAAATGACAAAAATTTATTATAAACTTTTATCTATATTTCCTGGAGTGAATTCTAATTACATTAAATCAATATGCACGTTCAATGATTCTCAAGAAATAAACTTGGATGAGTCGACATTGCTCCATGAACTGATTGAACATTTACTTGTTTCAGGAGATAAGCATCCACGTGTAAATATAGAATCGGAAACAAATGAAGCGACATGTGATGCAAATGAACAATATGAAAATATGTTAGGAATATTTCCAGATGCAGATCCCGTTTATTTAAAAGATATTGTAAAAAATATGTACAACAAACCAGAGGAATTGAAAGCATTTGTACAATCTAAACTCGAAACTCATGATTATCCAACACGAGAACAATATTTAGCAAAAAGAAAAATAACTGAGCAACAAAAACAATATACTACAGATTTTAGAATAGACAAATTTTTGGAGATATATCCATGCCCATTTACTCATTTTGAAGATCCAAAAAGACAGTGTTCATTTAATTCAATTGCATTTGAGTTTCTCAAATATTATTATAACAAATTAAAGGTATGTTTAATTATATAAAATAATATTAATGTTATTATTATTGCACTATGAATAACTTTTACTCACTTTCATACCTTTCATTTGTCTTTTAATATTCAAATATTTTCACAGACTTGTACTATATTGCTTGTATATGGACAAAATAAACACAATTTAACTTTAACAGCAAGTACATTGGATAAAGTTAAACCTGAGATGAAAACAAAACGTAAAAGTCTATATTTACCACCAAAAGACATTCCTCTTTTACAGGAATTAACATTTATACAACATAGATCAGAGATACTAACATATTTAAAAAAATTACAACAGGAAGAAACTATGGAATTCCAGAGACTCAAAGTAAATATTTTTGTGATAATGTATTTTCTAGTATAAACGCACTCTTAATAATTTATATAATAATATCAATTGATAATTGTATAATAGAAGAGTAAGGGTCTTCTCCAATGCCAATGCTGTTTCGACGACGAATGTATGCCATCTAAATGTTCCAGTTGTGATAATGGTCATACATTTTGTAATACCTGTATTATAAAAGGTGTTGAACTGAAGTTAGCAGAAAGTGAAACACATATCCATTGCTTCGTAAATTGTACAAGTGAGTTTAGTCTATCAACACTTCAAAAGGTACTTTCTCCAACAACATTTAGTATACTACTTCGAAAAAGACAAGAAGCAGAAATAATGGCAGCCGGATTAGAAGGTTTGGTATCTTGTCCATTTTGCCATTTTGCATCTATACCACCACCGGAAGATAAAGTTTTTAAATGTTTTAATCCTGATTGCATGAAAGAATCTTGCAGGCAAGTATAGTGCTTTTATGATATTATTTAAAGTTCAGAAGCATATTATAGATTTTGATCTATTTATTTTTTATTTAGATTATGTAAACAATTAAATCATGTACCGCTGAATTGTGGTGAAGCTGAATCTGAAAAAGCACATCATTATTTAGAAGAAAAAATGACAGAGGCCCTTATACATAAATGTTACAAATGTAACCGACCTTTCTTTAAAGAAGAGGGGTGCAATAAAATGGTTTGTGTTTGTGGTGCTGAAATGTGTTATATTTGTGATAAACCAGTCAATGGTTACAAACATTTTCGTGGTCAAGGTTCCACGCAAACAGATCTGTAAATACCATTTGTATCATTGTAATGTTTACATAGTGAAACATATACATAAATAATTTTACATATTTTAAATTTTAGATGCCCATTATGGAGCGACAATCATGTAATAAATGCAAAAGCTGTTTTACAAATAGCACAAGAAACTGAAAGAGAAATAAGACAAAAAAATCCTAACATCAAACTAGTTACAAATGGTTTGTTACCAAAAATACCCCACAGGAGGAAAGGTCCTCATGATGATATTCCGAATTCTGATGTTGTACCTGTACGTTATACAAATTTTTAATTCATAACTGAATTGAATTTAATGAAAAAGTTTTTCTCTTTTTTATTTCTTCAGAAACATGCACATCGAATCGCAATTGCAAGAATGATTCCAGAAAATTTATGTGATTGAGATTTTTAAAAATTATTGTATGTATATTATTTTATATTTTATACTTGTATATGTACTTTTGGTACAACCAAAGATCCTTTAATCATAAATGAAATACTTTTCAATGATAGAAATTGATGAACTTATATATTGTTAAATATGTGTATAAAAAACAAACAAGCATATAATATTCTTTATACAATTTGTTACTGATTTATTCCTCTAAACTTTCTATAAAATTAAAGTATACGAATATAAATTTAACTCTCTATAATGCCATTAAACATACTTATATATATATATATTATCTGTATTTTGTAGATTTTATTTCATTTTATTGTAAAAAGAAAATGCATTGTCACTTCATATCCATAATTTTTAATATTTTTTAAATATATGCTGTACTTAGTAAAAAGAATATAATTGTACTAGTACAAATAATATTTCCGTATTATATAATTTTTTCGTAGATACGAGAAAAATTGGTTTATAGAGGGTTAACTGTTAAAATATTTTACAATTATAAAGTGTTTGACACAAGATTTATAACGATGTTATATGTTTATAATGTGAGTTGCAATTTATTTTAAAAACAAAAATATTTTTCTACAATCTTGTTATACTTATATTTATCTCCGATCAAATTTAGATACAAACATGTAAATTTTCAAAATTTGATAATGTCCGAATGCTTTTCAATGATTCACATGAGATATTATACTCCGATCCTTACGTCAATAAGACCTTCTCCTCCGTGATTTTTCATATCATTTTCTTTTGTAATATCTTCGAACTTATGGCTCGTATGAGAAGTAGGATTTCTTTGATTCCATCTACTATGATCTTGTTCGGAATTATGAAAAGATTCTTTCCTTTGATCTTCCTTTTGATCTTTGTTTTGGTCTTTCGTTTCTGATACTATTATTAACTGGAAAAATTTATCGTCAAATTTGAAATTATTCAATTTTATAAAGTTATTTAACTAATGTGAAATAATTTTAATTTCATGTAAAACTGATATATAAAATTGATACTTTTACGCGACATACCATGTCACCTGTTTTTGGATTTCTACAGATCCATTCAGCAATAGCAAAAGATTCGTGGACATTAATATTTTGTTCTGAATAATATTGTTGAGGATTCCATTGAGAGAATCCATTTTGATGATACACGTTTCTAACAGGCCCCCTACGAAATGTTTGACCTTGTGGAACTGTCCACTATGAATATTCGGATTGTCTCCAATCACCAGTTGCTACACCCAGAACAATTAGCGTCACGAAGATAAAAGTTTGCATTTTCTATAAAAAAAAAAAAAGAAAAAAAAAATCAGTCAACCATTACAGAATTATTGAGTTTAATCATAAATTAAAAAAAAGCACGCGTTATCCCAATAGTATCGAAAGAACGCATAGAGAAATAATTAATATATACTAAATAATATTTTCATTTTGATTTGGTCATTATCTAAACTTACTTGAAATAAATGTTAAATATTCTCAGACATGTACTATAATTCAAATACAAGGAGAGATACTTAATTTTCTTGTCTGCTTTTCGTGATTCCTCAAGAATGGTCAGCGAACGACTGACAATGAGTATGAAAAAACTCTATGTCTACGTCAGAAATATATAATTTAAGCAGGTTTTGTCAAGGTCATTTAAAAATGATGGTTAATACATTTGATTTTTTTATTTATTTATCTTTCTTTTTTAACGGAATAACAAAAGAATTTAAATAGTGTTTGAAATAATGAATTTTTTTACAGAATCGATGTTACAAACGTAAAGAAAATATTTAAAAATCTTTTACATTTCAATGAATGAACTTTGTTCATATATACGATCGTCGAGTTTCCTTGCTTTAATTCGTAGAAGTATTAGCATAGGAAAGGTTAATAGAAATCTTCAAAGTTGCACATAAATGTTTCACATATGTCTTTGCGAGACAATACTATCAAAATGAATTATTTAGTATGAATTATTTTTAGAGGAACTACGTGCCGTGTGAAACAATTACAATGCTAAAAGAAAAGAAAATATAATTTAAACGAAAAGAATTGTAACACTGATATCAAAACGAGTTTTCTTTGATTGCATACACTCCTATCGAAGATTGATTCATATACACATTTTCTCTATTTCTCAAAATTTTCTAAATTTTTGATTTCTAAATAATTGATATATTCAAGTCGAAATTTCATTTAAATTTTCATCCCCGATCAAAATATTTTTGATCAAAATATTTAATATATTTTCAAGCTGATTCACCTACTACTCCCGCGACTATTAATATCATAGATATCATAAAACATTAAAACATTATTGAAATACGAATTAAACTATGTAGTATAATGTTCGATTTATTCCGTCTTTTTAGAATTTTCATTCGACGGTTTTAAATTCTTGCTGTCATTTCGGCTGAAATAAAGTTCTTCCATTAAAAATGCCGCTGTTATAAAAATGGATACACCAGCAAATATAAACCATATTATTAATTCTAATGTAATCTGAAAAATAAATATTCAGCTTTATTTTCTGTCTTTCGCAAAAATTTAAATACAAAAAGAAATATGATAATATGTTTACTTCGATGATCGCTTTCAGAATGATCAATGATCGTTCGTTTTTAGAAGCCCATTGATAACAAACGTAAGGTAATATCGCAATCATTAAGAATCCATCTAAACTGCGTAGGATCGCGCTTTCGATCAATTTTCTCAATTTCGAAACGATCTTCGAGCTTTAATCGAACGATTATTATGAATCAGTAGAATAATTTATGAAAATTTTGATGTATGTACCTCTTCTCCTTTTCTTCCCTACAGCTTTCCAGAACGAAAGAATCATAATTTTTATCCACATTTTTATCACAATCAGAAAAACGATTGATTTTTATCGGCATGGCAACGATTTTAGGACGCATAGGTTATTTCGAAAATCTAAATATTCTTTGCGATTAATTTTCACAGAATTCTTATAAAAATTTAAATTAACGAGAACAAATCGTATCGTCGTCGTCATCGTCTTAATCTTAATCAGCATAGAAATCTTAAGACGCAAATCGTCTTACCGGAAATATCACGAAAATTTTTTTAATCGTAACATATTTTTCATCGTACGCCGAATAGATTCATTTGTCTAATGAATATGGCATGCCACTCTGAATATTTTTCGGATCTATCTACAAAAATGTATATAGTTTTCTTTTGTTAACTTCTTTTATTCATTTTTATACAATATTTTTCTTTACTAAACTATATTAGAATAAATCTTATTACCTTATAAAACTAGTTCAGGTATCTAATATTTGGTAGAATTTGTTCGCAATTTGTTCGACTTCTTCGATCAAAATGTATGCATGCATTTGTCATGTTCATAAAGAATTCATTTTTTGTTCGATGTAATCAAATCAGTAGACAGGATATCGATATTCCCACGACCTATATCTGTGCGGTGGTGGTGTACCATAGAACTTTCGTTCGTTCGACTTTTGCCTTCTCGCTACTTGTTGTCTATAGACAAATAATGGCCTGAACACTTTCGCATCTTGGGTCTCGAGATCTTTCAATTCGTCCTTACGTTCCTCAGAAATCGATCTTGAAACTCTTCTCAATGAATCCACATTATGTTCATCGTTCTTTAATATGGCCAAAGGTGGCATTATTTCGATTTTACCATTGTCATCCAATTGCTTTTTAGACATACCGTATGCTTCTACCTAAAAGGAATATTTTCATTTTTATAAATCTCTACTATTTAATGTCAAATAATATTTTCATTTATATAAATTAATACATACAATTCGAGAATTTCGTGAACGTTCGTCGCCTCTTTCGGAATCGGCAACATTAATTCTCTCGATCAAACCATTATCTTCTAAATCCTTCTTCGGCAAACCATAAGCTCTAATACCTGATATATCCTCGTTCGATCCGATATTGATATTTCGAACTTTTCCATCGAATCCAGTTCGACGATCTATATAAGGTCTTTTGAAATTAGCTTCATCGTTGAAATATCTTATTAATGAACGTGTTCCTCCTTTAACATTGTCCGATCTAATATGGGTTTCTAAGTGTGCCGGAGAATCGTTAAGAAATTCTGCGGTACTCCATGCCAATATCGTAATCGTATACAGTATTGATAAAAATTGCTGTTGAAATAATATATATATATATATATATATATATATATATATATATATAATATAAGTATATAGAGATTATTAATGATACGCATGAAATATGCATTATGTATGTAACGTTCGATGTAAACAAAAAAAAAACTTTAGAAGGAAATAAAACCACCGTTCAAGGAGAACTGATAAAGAATCATTGCTTACCATAATTGCAGATTATAGAGACCTTCTGATCTCTTCTCTTGTTGATTAATATAATTACGATATGTTTTCTTATTTCGGCACGTCTTTCGTCGATGGCTTTTAAACAACGTTTGAGAGCAAATATCGAGAAAACGATGCTTATATATAATCGCGTTGAAGCACATGATTAAACTATTCCCACATGTGTATTTAATGGTATGCAGATTCATTGCAGAGGGGGGAATAGTTTCATTCCTAGTACAAATCCTGCTTTTGCGTATCTTCCAGCTTCTTTCATGACTCATAGACTAGTAAGGAACTCTTGGAAAAAAAAGAAAAGAAAACGAAATAAAAAAGAGAGAGAGAGAGAGAGAAAGAAGAGAAGAGGATAAAAGGCTTGATTTCGAAAGATACGTGCAGGTGAAAGCGCCAATGAAATTTATACCATTGACCCTTAAATTTATATAAAATGACATACTTTTATAAAACGCGTATCTCTTTTTTTTCTCTTTCTTTTATTCATCTACGATCGAAATTTAATCGTTTGATCCGCTTATATGCGAGATCATTTATATGTTTGTTTCTGTAATTAAAGGTATAAGATTTAAATGAACTACGTTGTTAACATATCTGAAATATCTTGTCATTTTCTGCAAACAACAGATGCTAAGTATCTATTCATCGGTTTTTACATAGAAATGTAAAAGCAGGTAGATTGCAGAACAGAAATTTCATTGTTTCGACTTTGCTTGTATTCTCGGTTATTGAAATGTGAATGAGTGACGATAAGATCTAAATGATTAATCATTTCCCCTGCAGGCATTAACGGCGCCACACTAACTACGGCTTCTAATCGTTCCACGTTTGTTTGTATTTATGTATGTTTTTTTTCTTTTCTTTTTCTTTTTTTTTTTATTTTTTTGTTTTTTCTTTATAATCGAGTTGGCCATTTAATTGTCTCCAAAACATCAAGAAAGGACTTGTCGAAGACAATGGTAACGTCATTTTTTCAGTTTACTTTGTTTACAAATTGTCCGAAGACGTGAGTCAGCTAAATAAATAGGTAAGAAGGGATCGTGGAACTAAGAAGAGATGTGTTTCTTTGAAAGGCATGTTTGGAAAAGTACGATCTAATTAGTTTTTTATCGATGTGGCTTTTCGCCGAACGATTTGCACGTAATGTTCCGCATTTTGCGATGACATAATTAATAATGGAAGTTAGATAAGATTACGATAAAAATGAAACTTTTATTATTAAATTGAATTTGTTCATCTTGAAATTAAATGGATAAATGTATAAACATTTAGAGACGAGATTCTAATATCTTTAAATATGCTAAATACTACGTCTTGTACAATTAGAACCGTAACACATCGTTTAGACTCTAGATTAATTGCGATTAGCCAGCTTCGTCATTGACTAATCGGACAAAGACGATGACGTATTAAATGAGAGATATCAATGACAAGTTTTTATGGCGTATTCATCTTGAAAGCGTCTCTATGTAAAGAAGAAGAAAAAACGAAAGAGAGAGAAAGAGAAAGAATTGAAATGAAAAGAAATTCTTACGATATTCCGTTGAGATACAATTTATTAACGTAACATTATAAATTAGATACGAATAATGCATAACAACAATATTTTAAACTTTCAAAGGATTATATAACGATCGAGTCATCCAATTTTTTCTTTTTAATAACTAATAATTAGTAATAATCGTCGGAATATCGTGGTCTGTATCGACGTCTTGGATAGGAATCGTAACTTTGATAGGAATTGTATCGTCGATCGTTATAAGCATCAGCCCTACGATGTGCTTCTTGCCGAAATCTAAACAACGGTCTAAAAATGATATCCTCTGCGGTGCTCATATCCTCGTTATTATCCTTCGAAGGATCATTTTTATCATCTTTTGTTTCCCAAAGATAGGGCGAATTGGCATCTCGTGGAACAAGAATGATCGTCGGTAAATTGAATTTCCCAGGTGCAAGATATTCTAAATTTTTAATCTGTGAATCGTACGTCATAGGAGATGATCCGATCTGTAAATGAAACAATTAAGATTTCATAAAAATCACTGACGATCGTTATTACCATATATTCGTACCTTTTTATTTCTTTTTCAATCATTCATATTTTTTACCTCGACTTCACTTCCTATAGAACGTTTCCAAATTTTCGGAGCGACACTCAACGAAGAATCATCGATGTATCGTTGCACCTCTCTTCGAATTTTCTCACTATTAGCATTCAAATAATTCAATTGATCGTCCACAACGGTTGGATTGACATTAGGTAACAGAGCGACGATTGAACTCTCGATCTTATCATTCGTTTCCTTTGAAGGATCGAGCACCGCCACTACTGGTACCGGTATATCCTTCTTGGCGATCTTTGAAATATTTATCTTTTGCGTGACTATTCCTTCCGGCATTTCCACTTGAGGTATTATACTCGGTAAAATGGCTTTCAATTTCTCGTAAGTATCGTTCCGATCTTCTACGAAATCTTTCGATAACGTATTGGCGTCATTTTCTGAGTACCAAGTATTTTCATTTTCCTGAAACATCCCATAATTCTTTAAAATATAGAAATTATAAGAATTTACACTCTTTATGTATCGATTAGAAAATTCTTTAATGGTATATTATTGTGGAATTTGATGTCAACATAAATGTTATAATCCATAAATAGAAATTTTACGTTCCATCATCGTTTATATTGTCGTTTGCCTCCAACGCTTACGCACCTCATTTGCATTGTCCTCAATTATTGGCTGATACATAAGTATCGACTCTTCCGATTGATTGTCTTCCGGTGATTCGGTTTCCGTTTGAAGGTTTTCAGTGATATTCTTTTGAATGTCCTCCAAATGCGACGTAGGAGCTACGAGAATTTGCTGTCTATGGGAGAGCACCTAAAACGATTATTAATAATTAACAAAATCTTTGTTAAACATATCGAATGTTTTACTAACCTGATCAGGCGTATTAGCAGGGATAATAACAACGTTCTTTTTAACAACTAGTCCCGATAAAGATCCATTACCGACGGCATATTGAACGGCATTCTTTACAACTGGATCCTGTACAATGGCAGCCACAGTATCGTTCTTAGTTTGCGGGGTTGCAGGAAGTAGGCTCTCGACATCCTCGCTATTCAGAGGCTTTGCGTAACCACGACCTCCTCCAAGAATCAATGTCAAACCAGGAAACAGAAGTGTCCATCTAAACTGAAACGTTAACACATAACAATGAATGAATAAACATTTTCTTATCTTGAATACTAGATTTGTCATAGATTTTTCGAATGTAATCTTGCATATTATTGTGCACTGATATTTTATATGATATCACTTTTATTTATTATCAAACGTATTCATTTTTTTAGGAATGTCTAGAGAATATTTAAAATTACTGGCTTTTTCTTTTTTATTAAAAATCCTTTAATACATTAATTACGATTTGAAAGTTTTATAGTTTTCCGAAATCGAGCATTTTACGAATAATACAAATTGGCGTTATTATTTGATAGGCAGAAAATCATAGGTATCAACGTACCGACGATAAGTACTTCATCTCGTTGAGAATTACTTAGTTTCTAAGTCAACGCATTTAAAGACAGCTCTAGCCAAAAGTTGTGACTCCTCTGAGTCTCTTATAACGGTCAGTTCGGGTTTTATATAAGGTGCTGAAAAAATTATCGCCAGTTTGCTAAATGCCGTGTGTACCGTACGTGCGATCCACCGATAATCTACCTTTGCCAAGTGGAACTTTTGATAGGTACGCAGTAGAAATGACTTCCTGAAGATCTACTTTACTCCTAATATATTTTTTATATGACCATTCGAACGTTCTTCGTTATGTTAGAAGGTATAATACCTTAGATTATTATTAGTCCTTAGTGCTCGTTAAGATATACGCGTGACTTTTAAACTGATCAAATTTCTACACTCCAAACGATGATCCAATTTTTAATTCTTACGACATCGACAAAATTAGCAAGTCAAACTCGTCATTACTAGTTCGTCATTAAACTTATCTACTGTTCTTCCATATTTTCTTTGTTTTTTTCTTTTCTTACTTTTTTGTTTTTGTTTGTTTTTTTTGTTTGTTTTTTTTTTTTTTATTTTTTTTGAAAAATATGAACTTCGTAAAACGTATCTCGAACGTGTTCCGAGATAACACTGTCACTTAGCACGCGGTTAACGATGCCACCAAAACTTCAAAGTGTTTAACCATCGACTTAGTAAAGATTCTATGCTCTCGGCTATAAAAGAAGCAAGTTACCTGAAAAACACGTTAGTCGACAAATAACTATACCGAATACTACAGGATAACGATCCTTCAAAATGACTAGGATTCTTCTTGTCTTAAGTCTTCTGTTTGGTGTCAATCATTATGTTGAATGTCAAAATTCAAAAACGACGAGTTCGATGTCGACCTCAAGTGCCGTCATTGTTAGAACCAAAAATACGAAAATATCAACGGAGACAAGTGGAAAGGATGCCTCCAACACCGTTGATATTTTTCAAGACATTCTTCTTGATCCCAGTCTTGTAGTCGCTCGTTTGAATCGTGACGTCAGTAATGAAGAATCGACCTGGTCAACACCTTTGATCGACGTCAAGGATGAACATTCTTCGAATGTCAAAGAAGATCTTAATACAGAGGAAGATAGATATCATTCGGTACCATATTGGTATCGACGACAAGATTGGCAGGTAGAAGAAGAAAGGCCAGCTTACAAAAAAAAACCTTACCGGAGATTCCTTAAATATCCAGTATTTTCTGGAAGGTAACAAGGTCATTAGCGATGTATAATGTCATATATAAGTTTAATTCTTTTTTTTTTTTTTTTTTGTTGATTTTTTTGTTTAATGGAATAAACTTATTTTATATATAATTGTATTCTACGTGTGTCTGTGTATGGAACATATAAAGAAAAAAGATATATTTTATCACGTAATATAGTAATACCTTTATTGTTGAATATTTTATATTACACTAACTTATATATCTAACAATAAGTATATTCAATATATTCGTATCACAATAGTCATAAATACTTGAACCTTTCAAGAATATGACGTACGTATAATACGTCGTACTTTGGTAACAGCTTCTTATCTTCTAAATATTGGCGCTTAAAATCTAATCTTTCTCGTCTATAAATCTAATATTTTCGCGATAATAGTCAGTCGACATTTTTTTTCTTCCATCTGGTTGAATCCTCGAGATGAAATTTTTGCAATCTCTCGTCTTCGTATTTACAAGTACTTTTTGTAAAAATAGAAGGATCGTTTCATCAAGTCAATCGTATCCAAAGGATACTTTTATTAGGATACGTTCCCTGTCATCCTAAAATCCTTGAATATTTTTCCTCCATTTTTTTTTTTTCAATAGATCAGAATAGATCTATGCTCTTGGTTTCTTCATTGATCACATTTCTGATCAATCCTTGTCTTCTTCGGTCTTTGGTAAGCCACTTGATATGCTTCTTAAAATCAAATTAGGGAGCACAATTGTTGCTTTCCACGATTAGACTTCTAATAAATAATACTCGTCATGTTTTAAATATATGAAGAATCGGATCTCTCGTTAATCGTATCAAACGTCCTTTTGTCGATATATCAGTCAATGTACTGATCGTCGTATAAATGTTTCGAAATCTCATATATTCGATTCAAAAACGATTTCCACGACGAACTGCTTCTCTTAGACGTTGTCTATAAGCGAGTTGTTGACGATAAACGAAAAGGGGCCGAAGAACATTGGTGCCTGCTGCTGTCTCGAGATCATTGTTCGCATTTTCTTCGATCACTGCGTTGCGTTTCTCGATCCTACTTCGGTCCGAGTCGGTGCTATCCTTCGAGAATAAATTTTCTTGATCATTTAAATAGCCACCAATAACGAGAAGAACCGACGGTACAACAATTTCTTCTTTTCCTTCTTCGCTAGGGAAAACATCGGCATTTATTTTCTTCTCGATTAAGATTGGAACAGCAATTACCGGTTGGAAGACCGATGCTCTGTTGATCGGAGATCCATAGGAACAACTTACAACGAAGAAGAATACAAAAGCGAAAAGCTTGGCAACAATCTGAAAGTGAAAAAGAACAAACGGTTCTTCATTTCATTTTACTTTTCAAAGAAAACATTTTAATCTTCTTCTTTTATAACGTTATTATACTATGCATTGTTTTTATTATTATTATTATTTTTTTTTTTTTTTTTTTTTTTTTTAATCAAATTTAACTTCTTGCCTTACCATTTTCGATTAATGTCAATGATCTTCTATTTTCTTTCCAATTTTCGTAGTTTCCTTTAACAATAGCAGATGCTGGAGAATGAGTATCGATTGTAGATCCGTCGTACTAGCTTCACGATAAGTTTATGAAGGAAAGGAAGAGCTATTGAGTATTTATATCGAACAATGACGTCAAAGGAGAGCACGCTAATCGTACAATGACGCTCAGCGAACGCGATAATTAACCTGGTAAACCAAAATGATCCATCTTTGGACCTGCATAATACGTCAAAACGTTGTCATAATATGTTTTCCATGTTACAGTCTTATAAATTCAACCTCCGTATCCTTCGTTATCCATTTTTCCTTAGACCTTCGAGTTATTTCCATATCATATTCAATTGCTCGTGAATATCAATGTTAATGTACCCATCATTGTGTTTCTTGATATAACTAGGTGTGTCTCAATAGTGATGTTATTATCTACTGGTGATGTTATTAAAATTTGAAGAAAATACTTGTACGTATGTATGTTGTCTTAGGTTATGCATGCATTGAGTCAGAATCTTTTTTTAATGTTTATTTTTTTTCCTCAAATTCTCGTGACAAAGTTTCCTTGGAATACTTATTAGCGAATTTGATATTTAAAGGAAATCGTCTTATGACGAATGATCATCGACAAATAAAATGCCATTGGGAATTAGAATAGAAAAGAATTTCATCTTTCAATCGCAAAAAGTTTATTCTCTTTTATATGCTATTTTTGTTTTTGTTTCTTTTACATTTTTCAATTAAAAGCAACGTGAACGCTTCTTAATAATATGCATTATTCGCTTTGCTACATTTCAAAGATATACATATAATATTGAAAATGATGTGATCGAATCCAGATTGTTCGTTAAACATCTGATTTTACCACCATCCCCAGCCTCTGCCACCCCATCCTCTTCCGTACCATCCGCCACCCCAGCCTCTGCCACCCCAACCCCATCCTCTGCCGTATAAACCGCCACCCCAGCCGTATCTCCATGGTCTTGAATATCTGCAATAATGTACAATTAATAATCGATCGATAATGCACATTTTCGTCCTTCAATCAATTTATTTTAGCAAAGTATTTTAACAAATTATAACTCGTAAAATAATTTTTATAAAAAATTGTAATTTTTATACTAAAAAAACAACCGAGACAATGTTCCTTTTTCGAGTTGAATCTAATGCAAATGCGCTTGGTTTTATACTTGTCACGTGGAACACAACTGTTTACTTCAATGTTAGTATGCCAGACAAATCGCGTAAATCCAATACGCACAACAGATGTTGCATACAAAAACATTCGCGTGTACATGGACGAGAACACACGTGAAAAATATTTATATATCGTAAAACTTGAAAGAGATCCTTTCGGACAACGATCTCTACTAACAAGATTATGTTTTAGAACTCACCCCCAAAAGCTAGCGTCGGCTTCTAAATCATTTTCTTCAGCTAAGTTACTCGGTCTGTTCTCATCTACTTGTTCTGGCATCGGCACGGATACCACAAAGGTTATCACCAACAAAAGCAACACCTAGAATAATCATCGATGTGCAACATATTAGTAGAACTCGACTAATTCGTTTATATACTCTTGTAATTAGCGATAAAATAAATGTCTTTGAAATATTTAAACGCGTACCATTAAATCGATCTTAATTTAAAAGGAAAGAACACCATAGCAGATTAATTCCGGGAAAAGGAATCAAATAAAATTGAATATTTCTGAGATATTTAGGAAGGATCACTTACGAAATGCAGTGGACGCAACATGTTGAAGACTGATATCCAGTTCGGTTTTCTCAGGCTTTATATACCTACATGTTCTCTTCGAGACTTCCCCATCCGTTGTCCTGTTGCATTCGTGCATACGATGCATCTGTATCTTTCCTTGTATGTAATATACATACACGAGGAAAGAGAACTAGTATTTTGCGAGGAGAACCACTCATAAAAATGCCGTATACGTATTATTCCCTATAAGAATGCACGCGATCGTACACCCGTTTACCGTTCACAAATCTTAAATCGATCGACATAGCAAAAATTTGGAAAATTTTTACTTCCTTAAATTATATCATTTTTTCTTTTCTTTTCTATCTCAATCTTATTTTTTTTCTTATCCGGACGTTCATGACGAAAATGTTTATAACATTGCCATAAGTTTACAAGAAAAAGAAGTAAAAAAACATTTGTATCGTGACCCTATCGCAATATTTGTAATTCATAATTGTATGCAAATAAAAAAAAAATATATTTAATCTTACGAGCCTCACGAAGCATATAAATTATTTATAGAAAGTGACACCGTTGAATATGATAAATGATATTAGATGCAATTTGTTCATTGGACGTTCCAATATCGACTTAATCAAAAGTTTGATTTCGCTAAGTCATTTCGAAGGAATGTTAATGAAATGAATAAAGTAAAGAGGATATTAAGATCGTCTATAAGATTATTTAGATACAGGACGATAATTTATATAAGAGACTAGTCACTCTCTTTTAATTTAAATGCGTAAAAAGATCTTAAAGGGGAAAACCGAGATGCGAACTGCAACGATGCATACATTGCTTTTACGTCGTGAAAAGATTTCATCTATATATTCGATATGTACATGACGAATATTCACAAACCCGCAGTGTTAATCGAGTCGTGAAAAAAGTGCAAACATTCGAACGATGATGTGCTCCTCCCTCCAAAAGATACATTTTCATTGTTTATCTGACTTATATAAGTAAGCTTCACAGAAAAGAAGGAGAATCGTTGACCCTATCTTTGCAACCAAGGTCAAGTATTTTTTTTACTCTGAGACTACGAATAATTTTACTTTATCCTGCGTCCTATCGTTTACCTGACTCTTTGTTGTTACTTCGCAACCATCTTTAGCATGCATATATTCATTTTCCGTTCTCATTTTGATTCTTCCACTTTGCTATATTTTACTTTTATTTCGAATTAAAAAAAAGCTTTTATCTTAGACATTTGTATGAACGATTTTATTTCTAATCAGAAATAAGAAAAATTTACTACAATTTTATTTATTTTATTTCATGCATTAAGTAAATATATTCGAGAACTCATGTTTAAATTTTCGATTCTCGATGTTATCGATCGAACAGCCATCTTGTCAACACCATCTATCGACGGAATATTAAAACTAATTATAAGATCAAACCACTGCTTGACCATACTTGTCATAACTTGTCAACACTGATCATAACCTTACTGCATTTAATGCAGTTTTTCGGAAATGCATTACAACATGCCAAGGCATATAGAGATTGGTAAACAACTTATTGAATTCTTTACTGTTCAGTAAACCAAAATATTATGATCATATATTTAAAGGTTATATTACTTTCAGGTATTATACCTAATAATTTGAGACATGAAGAAACAATAGTTCAAATAACTGAAGCATTAGACAATTTAGATTCTGCTGTATTGTATATATTTAATTGCATAGATAAAAGGCTTACTGAAAATTCTCAAAGGTACCTCTCTCACATTTTTCCTTGTATCAGCAAATTTTTGTAAAAAATTTTGTAACATCCTATTTACGAGTAATAATAATCCTAAATCGATATTGTTTATTTTTTACAGACTTTCAGATATAAAACATAGAGCTCTGAAGTTGGAAAATCAGTTACGATACTTGCAATCTAATTTAAATTTAAAAGCTATTAAAATATATTCTGCTGCAAAATATCCTGCCAGTCATACATACAATGAATATAAAGTGGCTATACCATTGCAACGTGATAATATTAGTAATATACCAAGTATTTACAAATGTTCTGTACCGATAAAAGACACACATGAAACACATCTACCTTCTAATTTCAAAACGGAAGATGGCCAGTATTCAATGAATGTTAATCTGCAAGAAAAGTTACAATTTTACTATGTTAGACATAAAACAAATGAACAAATAGAAAATGATATAAATACACGTCAATATGTACCATCTTTACCTTCGTCTGTCAGTGCTCTTCTACTATTTGATAATGTAAATACTACATATAGAAAAACTTTATCATCTAATAAGTCTAATGATAAAAAACAAATTGAAGATGCACCCGATTCAATTGTGCAATCGTGGCATTCATCAGAAATGGATTTGCCATCTGGTTACCTTTATACACCTATGCTTGGAGAGGTAATAACATATTTTAAAGTGTATATCTTTATTAATTACCAAATATTCTAATCTCTTTACATATGTCCAGGTTCCACAAATGAATGTACCACTTATGCTACCAGATTTACCAGGAATTGTAGATAATGAAAAATTTGACTTAGATTTGAATTCACAAAGTCCTATTGCTCCCTCTTCGGCTGTTGTTACTCCTACGGTTCGATTAGATTTACCACCTTTGACTGAAGAAGGTGATTCGCAAACTACAATTGAATCTAATGTTTCAAATCTGCCCAATTTATCTGCAAACAATTCATCAGTCTGTATTGAATCTAAATCATCAACAGTAAATGCAACTATTTCGTCAATTGGAAATAATGTTGGACAGAATGAAACAAACTTTAAGGCAACACAACCTCCATCAACTATGCCACCACCACCACCACCACCACCACCATCGACTGCTGCACCACCACCGCCTCCACCACCACCACCACCTCCTCCTCCTCCTCCACCACCTCCTCCTCCTCCTCCATTTTCAACATTACCATCTACATCATCAACAGAGAAACAATCTCAAGATGAAAGTTTACAAAAACAGAATGAAAAAAGATCTCAGTCTAATATAAAAAATATTAATACCGATGATCGATCAAATTTAATGGCAGCAATACGTGATGCGGGTGGTATTGGAAGAGCAAAATTGAGACCTACAGTGCCAATTGATAAAAAAGAAAATCGTTGGTCATCGGCTTCGGTAGGCGGAGATCTAATGGCAGATCTTCATGCAAAATTAGCTTTAAGAAGAAAAGGTATTGCTGGCTCTGCAACAGGGGCATTAGAGAGAATGTCAAGTTCAATACCACCACCGCCGCCTAAGTCAAGTGAACACTATGCATCCGATAGAAATTCTGCTACGAGTGAATATGATTCTCAAGCTGACACCGATGACTGGGAGGAGTAATTGAACGGTATGATTATATACAATATCATATGGAAATTATGGATGTGAAATGTTAAAGAATTAGGTAAAGAGATTAATCTCTTTTCTTTTTTACTTCATATAATATCTTAAGATTGTGTCATGTACAAAAAACTACTATATAACTATATATATTGTAAACAATTTACAATAATCTTGATAAATATAATAAACAAGATACAGCTGTATAATATTATATTTAATTACAAATCAGTATATGCATAAGCAGTACAATGCACTACTGTTTTAAATAACAAAGTTCATCATTTTATATTATAACTCTTTTTTATAAAAATAAATTATAATATCTAGATTTTTTTTTTTTTTTTTTTTTAAACAAAAAAACTATGTTCATTTAGGTACCTAGATTCAATAGACCAACTTTCAATATAATTTATACATTCTTATGTATAACATTGATTTAATAAGTTATCATACAAACGAACACTTCTACTTATTTCATTTTCAATATAAAATGTTGATATAGATATAGTACTTTTATAATTTACTCAAAAAATATAGAATTAATATTTCTTGGCTTGTGATATGTATGGCAGTGCTATATATATGAATAATATATATTTCTTAATATTATATTGTTGATATGTCATATTTCCTTTATAAACTATATTGTTTTATTCTTAGAAAATTCAATTAAAATATAATTCTCTACTGAATAGTAACATTAAAAATTTAAACATTTTATAAACAAACAATTTAAAAATTCAATATTTAAAGAAACCCATAGTTACACTATTACAATAGTAATTATCATTCAATAAATGAGGCAAGTTTTGTTGTTAACTTTGTTACTACTACTTATGAGATTACATTAAACTTTTAATATGATCTACAAAATAGTATATTGTATAAAAAGTATGATCAACAAAAGTATAATAAACCATTTGAATAATTGCTATTGCAATCCTAAGTTTAATTTTATAAACTAGGTGCTATCCAATTTAAAACATTCATAGCTGCTTCAAATCCAAGAAAACATGCCGCATTTGCGGGAAAAGCACGTAACATAACGGGTGTGCACCCTTTATAAAGTGCTCTAAGCCCCTCCTCTTTTAGCAAACGTGCAAACACCTCACGAATACCTTTTTTATATGTGCCTTCAGGAGCTATGAAATTGTCAATTGATTAGGATCTCAAATTGATTATATGCATTCATATAAAATGCAAAAATTATCGAAAATAATCTTTATTAAAAAATACATACCTGCTTGCAATCGGCTTTTTAAAACATCTGGTGGAATACCAACTACCCAATTGGCAATACCAGCAAAACCACCGGCTAATATTGTTGATAATAAACCTGGTTTTTCTCCATCAGGTACTATCCACCTTTGTATAGTTTCATATGTCATAAAATACATTCCACTTGCAGGTATATCTATAAGAATATTATAGTAAAAGGTTAGAATATATTGATTAGAGGTTTCAAAATATTTCTACTAATCAGAAACAGTCCGTAAATATTACATACAATTAATAACAGTGGATAATGTATGTGGGTGGATAGATAGAAGGCATCCTGTTTGATAGGAGGTATCGAGGAAGATAGATAACAGTTTACAAATTTCAGTTTCCTTTGGAACAGCGAACTGTTACTTGGTATAGAAATTGTGCTGCATTCAAGAATTTTTATAATTATGGCAATTCCATTACTTTATCTCATCATTTTTTTTTGGGTACATAATTCTATATAATTTGCACAAATAATAAATTTTAATATAGTGTAACTTTCATTCACATTCAAGATATATTTAAGTATTAGATTTGATAATCCTCTCAGGCTTATAGCATTTGAATAAGCAACATTTTAATCAATATATATTTATCATTATTTTAATAAATATAATTTCTATATAATTAGTGATGTAAGTGTTACATATATTATAAAATTGATTATTCAGATACAGTGTATGGGACAAATAATAGATATTGGTGATATTTGGGAAACACAATGTCCTCAAGGATGTTCTTGTGAAATAGAAAAATTTTCTGATCTGCCACTACATCAATGGACTATTCCAAGAAAGTGGAGTAATGTAAGAAGTAAATCTGTGAAGTGTTTTTCTTTTTCCATTAATAAATTTCTATTTAACAGACCCCAACAGTGGATGAAAATGATTTTAGCTCTGATAACGATCACATAGGTGATGAATTATTAAAAGTTGCAACATGTGTAGTAGCAGAAGAACATGAAAAGCTTTTAAGCATGCTTCCTTCGGATATACAGGTAATGTTTAATCAGTATCGCTTATACAAATATTGAATTGACAATTATATAATGTAATGATAGAAGCATCATGTAATGCGTTATTCTATTAATTTGTTGTTTGTAAAAAAAAACTAATGAAAAAGAAAAAGTATTCTTTTTTTTTGTTTCTTTTTTTTTTCTTTTTTTTTTTTATAATTACAGGTTCTCACAATACTTAGGTCAGGTAGAGGAGATGCTGAAATTTTTTTCAAAGCTACAACATTTCAACGTTTTTCTGAATTACTATCTTTAAGTATTGAGGGTATAGATTATAATGACCCTTCTGTAAAAGATGTAAATAGATATGAATCAAAAGGTGGTATAGTTTTAGCAGGTGACGCTTTGTTTCCATTGGGAATGACATTACTGTATTTGAACTTAGAACGTGTCAGATTAACAAGCCTTAATTTAACAAGTAAAAATAAAGCAAATCTTGTAATTAAGCCAATGAATTTACCTAATGATGAAAAACTTTATAAGGAGCAAGTAGTAACAAGTGCTACAAATGAGCATAAAGGACATAGATTAATTTTTCTGAGTCAGCAAAACAGTGGAGAAAGTGATGACAAAGAAATACTTCCATATGATATTTACAAACAAGAAATGGATGGGTATAGAGAAAATGCTGGTCTTTTCACTGGACTTCGTGCCCTTACACATTTGAGGGTATATGATTGTGCACTTAAGGACATATCTTGGCACATGTTTGATGGCCTTGATAGTCTTCTCTATCTTTCATTAGAAAAAAATAATCTGAGATTTATCCCAGAATTTTGTTTTTATGGAACACCAAACCTAAAATTATTATCCTTAGCAAGTAATCAATTACTAACATTAAAAAGTATAGATTTAGCAGGCTTGTTGATGTTGGAACAATTAGATTTAACTGGAAATAATCTTACATTTTTATCAGAATTATCTTTTCCTCCATTCCCTGCTCTTAAAATGGCTGATTTTGGAGAAAACCCAATGGATTCTGTATTTCCAAGGTAATTTTGATTTCATGAAATATAAAGATAATATGAATATCACATAATTCATTACAATATGTACGTTTTCTTTTTCTTTTTTTTTTCCAGTACATTTGAAATTATGAACACAACAAAACAATTATATCTTGGAGGCACAGGTTCAAGATTAAAATTGCAAAGGAACTCCTTATTGGGATTACTACAATTGAAAATATTATATTTGTATAATGTAGAAATACCATTGTTAGAACGTTTTATCTTGCAAGGAATGCCATCATTGACACATTTAAAAATACGTGGAAATATTTCAAGTGTGGATTTAGATGCGTTTTCAGATCTTGGAAAATTGATAGATTTAGATTTAAGTTATTGTCACATTCAGCATATATCTATGGACGCGTTCTATGGTTTAGAGAAAGTGAAACGTATAGACTTATCTAATAATGATCTGGAATTTATACCACCTGGATTATTCAGTACACAATATCAAAAAGAATTGAATGAAATTATTCTCACAAAAAATAAATTAACTACATTACCTTGGGATTTTTTTAAAACCTTATGGACAGTAAATAAGCCATCTCAAGTGCAAAATATAAAATTGGATGGTAATCCATGGGATTGTACATGCTCTATGGCTACTTGGAATCCACATTTGGTATGTAAAACTCAAATTACAATGTAATTTATAGAGATGAAATATTTATAATAATCTTTGTTATCTTTAATATTTTGTGCATAAACGTTTATAATATATAATTTGTCTGATTCAATAGGTGAACAGAATTAGAGAAACAGCACCACGTTGTTTCACACCTAAAAGACTACAAAATTGGGGAGTTTTCCATGCTCTGCGTAAAGGTGGTTTGCAATGTAAAAGATCAAAGCGAAGGCGTATGCATGGAATTCCAAAAGTATTAAATTATGAAAATAACAATGCTATAAGTTAGCAAATTCTTTTTTACTTGCTTCTAATTTATAGTAAACATTCTAAATTTGGATAAACTAAAAAAATATATCAAATATGATATTTAATATATACTTTTGCAATTGTTTCATTTAAATTTTTCTCAAAATGTGATACATACATGCTAAAGCAGGTTATACATTTAGTTATACACTACACTGTACAAATATAATTAATGTAATTTATCATATTTACAAACCTCTCAAAAAGGTTGCACATGTACCCTTATAAATACTCATAAGGCCTCCTTCTCGATAAAGTTGTTTAGCACAATCAAAGGGACCTTTATATCTTTTCTCTGCATCTGCATGTTGTATTTGTAATAGACACTTTATCCGTTCACCAGGCGCCATGATAATAGTTGTAAATATTCCACTAAATGCACCAGCATAAAATAATTGTGGTATAGTGAGCTTATCATCTGGACTTTTTTGTTGTAACTTTTTTCCAACACCATATCCCAAAAAACTCATTGCAAATATAGGTGCCACTCCAACTAATGGTGCTCCCATACCTAAGTAATGTTTAAGTTATACCTGTTGTAAGGGTATGTAGATATGTATACAATATATGTATAAAACACTATTATAACAAATAATAATATTAATAATATGAATTATATGCATACCCTTGTATAAACCACGTATTCCTTCTTTTGCTATAGTTTTTTTAGCACAATCTAATGTACCTATATACATAGGCTTTTCATTCGGTCCAGTAAGCGGCATAGTTTGAAGACGCACCTTAAAAAAGATAAATAGTATAAGTATTTATATAATATAAGTACTTAAATCACATAATTCTGATATTCAAGTAAATAGCTATGATAGAGAAAAGAATTAAAATTAAAAAAGAATATAGAATAAAATAGAAGTAAGCAATTTCTACTTGAAGATCGTGTTTAAAAAATACAATCATCAAAAATAATAGAAGAAAATATAATTAACAGATAAAATAATTTATTCATTTTTTATGGTTAGGAACATGATCTTACTTTGATAGTATCAAGAGGATGGCCAGCAACTACTGTACATATTCCACCAAATCCTCCGCTGAGGAAATATTTAATAGGACTCACGGTTTCAGATCCCATTATTAAAAACTCGTGTTAATACTATATTCAAAATTACTTAAACTTTTCTCGGTGTCTCTTTTATGCCGCATCTAAGTCCAAAGGTCAATGATAGACATTAACAATTTACTTATTTAAAAGTAATCGTTGATAAATAGACTGAATTTTAATTCATTCATATTACCACTAGGTGCACTAGTACAAATTTTCTCCGTCAGAGAGCACTTTCTGTAATATCTGCGTAAGTATCTAGCAACACTTTATTCTCTGTCTATCATAACCTTCATAAATCGTTTGGATAGCGTGGAGAGAAGTAGTACAAAGGTTAGTTATTTACTCTGTGTAATTATATATTTTTTAAAGTATCAATATTTTAGCTATTATGAATCTTAATTTTAATATGAAGAATTTTATTATTAATAAATTCCAAGATCTTTTCCTTTACGAAAAATGGTAAAGATTAATAGTAAAATTTTGGCCACGTGTTCATATATCGTACAATTCAAATCGTACAAATTATTTTGTACGTACATTCATTGTTATTAAACTTTATATACAATTTAATATAATAAAAATATAATGATGAAATGATACCAGTAATGATTTTGATGATTATTCAACACATGCACTACCAGCTGAAACGTTTTATTTAACATATCTTCCATCGTTAAAAATACAAGTGAAAACTTATTAATTCGATATTATTTTTATTCTTTCAGAATGCTTCCTAAAAAAAAAGACAACTCCAAACTAACAGGTTCGTTGTATGAATAAATTTTTCATAATGCTATTTCATTTATAAAGTAACTGCATATGATGATATTATTACTCATTTTTATGATTTCTGATTATTCTTACATGCATCACCAGCTGATTTATTTCGTAACCGCTTTAAATATTATATGTGATTTTAAAAAGACAATTAATGTAAAATTTTTTTTCCAGGATAAGAGTAACGTGCATTTTGGAATACAAAAACGTAAGCAATTTGTGTTAAAAAAAAGAATACATTGTATCTATCAGTATAATAAGAAATAAATATAAAATATAACAAATAATCAATGATCGTTTGATTTTGAATATTCTATATAAAGAATATTCTTAAACAATAATTATTTAGAAATTTGTTTAATATACATTTCGACACTCTCCCAAATTCTTTGAAATTTATCATTTTATGTGATATTAAATTAGAAGAAAAGGTTACTCAAATAAAAGCAAAAGTTATTAAGATTTTACTTAATTTATACATTATTCAAATAAATTATGTTAGTATTATCGTTTTTCTTTAATTTGTCTAATTGAAACTTATTATTTGACTTATATTATGTGAAACGTTAAAAAACCATTATTAGGAATATTGTTTTAAAAAAATAATGTAGTATTACATTATAGAATAACAGTTAAGAGTATATGGAGTATCCATATAATCTGTTTTTCTTTTTTACGTATTCATTTTGTCTTTACTGCAGGGTTTAAAGATTTTATTTATTAAGCCAGTGATATGTAAAAATACATATATTATCTATATACAATATTTTATAATATTGGTGCAGCAACCAAGATATACATATATTATACATGTGATTATTATTATCAATATCTCATAATTAATCTGCATGAGAGAATATCCTTTCTAATTAAATTTTTAATACATAAGAAATAATGAAACTTATGTTACAAGTCATATTTGTTTTTTTTTTTCTTTTTTCCTTTTTTTTATATGGTGCTATGAATACATTGTACTTTTTCTTATATCAAATATAGCAGGAAATTCATTTTTTTATATAAATATTGCATGAATATTATAAATTTTAAAGAAATTAAAGGTTATTTGACTGATTAATATGTAGTAAAGTAAAATGATCTGTGGTATTAATACCAAATAACAATAGAAAATATGTAAGGATTGCTATAATTATTTTTTAGTTATTTCTTTTGCATAGCACAAATCAGATTACTAAAATAATTATATGTAAAGATTAATTATTATTGATACAGAATTGTGTCCTGGACAGAGATCACGAAATATGAAGAGAAAGTGGTTTTATCATTATCTACTAATGCAGTAGATTTATTTATTACTCTTTGATATTTAAATATTTAATTCATGCTAGTAGTCCTTAATTTAAAAATGCGAAAATATACATCAGAATGAAAGTTCCAACATCAACAGAATCTTATATAACACGTCAAGTGCATAAAAGTACGTTGTAATACATAATTTAAAAATATCTCTATCCTGTGTTCTTATAACGTTATAATTTTATATATATATATATATTATACATATACATATATATATATATATTATACATATACACATATATATATTATATATATATACATATATATATATATTATACATATACATATATATATATATATAAATATATTATACATGTGGTATATATATGTATATATATATATATATATACATATATATACACTGTTGTGTACACAGAAATTGTAAAGGCACTCCAGATTATATTACATTTATATTTTACATATATCAATCAGTAGTTTTTTCCACTTGTAGTATCCAGAGGAGGAGAAAAAAGAGACAGAATATGCATTTTTGTAAATTCTGACTCTTTAAAATATAGTTTCTTGCATTGTAGATGTTGTTTCTCTCTTATATTCCTTTTGTTTTTAGAAAAAGATAATGAATTATATTACATATATTTAATTAATATAACAGATAGATTGTAATGTTTTATAACTAAAAGAAATAAGCTTGTCTATCCATCATACTTATAAAAATATTTCCAATTATTCAAAAAAAAATTATATCAATTTTTACAATGAATACTGTATATAATAATATACATTACCAAAAGTTAAAAGAGGCTATAGAAAATATGAATTTAAAGAAGATATGTGTAAATAATTACTTTTTAAAGAAATAATGATCACGAATGCGGATCTAAAATAATATGTTAGCCCCATTTGATACATTTTATAGATATATTTATAGAATTCTTTTCCTATAAGATATATAGCAAAAAAATCATGTAAGTGACTAATTTATCACAAATTGACTATTTGTAAAACCATTGAGTTGTTTTTTACAATACCTTTCAATCATCTAGTTTATAATATACAAATGGAAGGTTGCAGTGATACTACATTAACACATCATTTATCTCAAAATAGCACGATCATACTGCCTCTGTAGATTGTACATTTTGAACATTAACATTTTTTTTCATCCCCTCCATGCATGAACATTGGTGTGAATTTTATAATCATCTTTATCCAAAATATATATGATGATTTCCCAAATATCTGTCTATACATTCCCTACCTCCACATTTCATGTACCTTTGGCTTCTCGCTTTAGTAATAGCAAGTCTCACAAGCCTTTGTATTCATGCTTAAATACAGTATGTTACAGAACGCTTATCTATAAGAATGCATGTACATCACCATCGTTTATCTAACAATGTCTTAGGATAATGTACACAAACAAAACATGTACAAATTCCATAATCGATTAATAATTTTGATACAGTGTTTCAATATTGAACACCAACCTCAGTCCGCTTTTTGTTGATAGAGCTCTTTCAAGGACTTCAGCTCATCAATTAAAGTCTGATTTCTGTTTTCTAAAACTGCAACACGATTTTCTAAGCACTTAATATATTCCTTTTTCTTTCTTCTACATTCTCTTGCTGCTTGTCTGAAAACAAATATATTTATTAATACACCGTCTATGATAGAAAAAATGTGTAATAAAAATTCTACAACTATTGTTATATGAATTGTATACTTGAATATTTTTGCATAATTTATTTAAATATTAATAAATTAGCTATTTATCTTACCTATTCTTCAGCAACCTCAGTTCCCTTTTTCTAGCTGCATCTTCAACGACTACACCATGTCCTGGATAAGCTGTAACAGTGTCGAAGACTGTACATTTATAGATGAGGAAATTTTCATTAACTATTTTATTGTAAAAGAGCATAGTAAATATATATATAGATATATATATATAGATAGAGAGAAACTTTTCCTATAAAAATAATGCAAGAAGCATAATATGAAAATATAGTGAGCTTTAAATATAAGATATGTGGTATTGTAACTTCATTACTGATAATACAAAGAAGTTAGAACTCTAATGATAAGTTAAAATATGGAATAATTAAATTAAATATATTTAACAGTTAAATAACAAGTTAAATAAACATGAGTAAAGCACACCTGGGACAAAATATTGCGTATCCTGACCCTGTGCATACTCTACTATAGCTCCACCTGCCGTTGCTGCATTACTCATAGTTAACGTATGAAGCCCTGGGACACCCTCCCCTTGAGTTGCAATTTGAATAGTGCCAGCAGGTATTACTGTAAAATATTATATCAATCTATACTTATCCTTATATTGTTACTAATGTATAAGAACATATATTTATATTTGAATATGTATTCACACATTCATTATGCTATAAAAATTATAATGTCATGTATGCTTTAGAGGATATTGTGATGTAAACTATCAATATATTTCATTAAATGGTAGCAAATTATATAAATTACTTTTTCATATATCATTGATATTATATAATTGAGATAAAATATTCTATAAACAAGGATGCCACACCAAACAAATATTTTGATATAATGTCATGTTAGGCAATACACACAGGGGTAGGAGATAGTATTTAAAATTTACATTTCTTAATGTAGCTATGCTATCAGTCAAAGACCATCCCAATTTTATAATAAAAAATATGTTTGACGGTGGATGAGATGCATATAGAAATCATAGTGGTACACAGGACAGCCAGCAGAAATATGCAGAAGATAAAATAACCAACCTGTCTGATAATGAAGAGAGTGGGAAGACACTTCACTGTCCACATTAGAATCGCACTCTGAAGAAGATTCTATGGGAGGCAAACGACCGTCTGCAACACCGAATGAAGAACCCTCCCATTACAGTGAAATGTATTTTGTCTTAATACATTTCTATGTCCTCTTATACGAGCAAGATTATCAACCTTTTTGACAAATTTATTCAAATAAAGAGATATTGAGATTCTATTTTAATGATTTATATGAAAGATAGAATGTGATTATTGTAATTAAAAATATTCTTAATTATAACATTGTATGTGCTGACAAAAATTTTTTATAAATAAATTAATATGTATTGTAATAAAATGTAAATCATACAAATCAAAGTATGAGAAAGAAAGCAGTTAAAAACTATTTCCTTTCTGGTTACTGATCTATATATTTATTAATTCAGTGTGCCGTCAGCTCATACAAAAAGAAAATAGAAGATACAGTGAAAAATTAAAATATCCACTAAATATATCCTATTATTTTTAAAATGAAATTAACAATTACAAGAAAAATTATTTATTACTTCGTAAACTCATAGAGTCATTAAATAAAATAAAATAGTTATGAGTATATAATGGATATTGAAATGCAATATAACCAATAAATATATCTAATTAAATGTCATCCTATATGAACCATTAAAACAGGTCAAATAGTATGACACATTAAAGATGACCAACCACATAGCATAAGTGGAAATTTTAAAGATAAGAATTCTATCAAATATAGATCTTCATTTTTTATAAAATTGATAATAATAGTAATAATAATATATTGGAAGAAACATGTATGAATATATTTTATTGAAATGGTGGCAAGTAATATTTATTCTTCTTAAACATTTATTTTTATTTGTAAGAAAAGACAGACAATTATGCAATTTATTAATTATTATTAAATTAATGAGAGAAATTACTGTAACAAATGTCTTCATCAATGCATCATCTTCTAACTTGTACACCGTAACTAAACACAAGTAAACCAATTATCAAATGCAATACTTCTTTTATCTTAAATACATCTTTAATATTCATAATAAAATAAGCACACACACTCATAGATCAATGAAAGTTCTTGTGTACTTCCAATGGGAAATAAATTTGATTTAATATTTTGCACGGGAAAAATAAATTGGGATTATCTGGAAACCTAACTGACATAATGTACATTGTAATTTTGGTACGGCATCCTTTCATAGATAAAATGGCAGATAAACGAAGAAACATAAGCAAACATAAGTATTATATGTTTAAACCTATTAATTTAATTTGCATACACATGACATTTATAAATTTTCTTTTTTTTTTTTTTTTTATTTTTAATTTAATTATAATACGATCATTTTATTATTTATGACATTTGTATGAACTGACATGCACTTTGATGCTCTCTATGAATAATTTCAGCTTAAGTCATACTAGAAAGATACTATATTCTAAATACTACTGGAATATTTAAATGAATTTAATTTTTTAAAGTAGTACTTCCATAATTATAATCGTAATTATGAAAAAAAAGTACTTTTCTTTAATTATATAAGTATAATTTATACTAAAATAATTTCTTTTTCAATTCTATTAAACAATTTAATTAAATTTATTCAATCAAATAATTATAAGAAATAAAAAGTTATAGCCAGTAAGCTATCCTATATCAATGTCACATGGCATAGAAAGACCATATACATATATATAAAATGAACGATTATAAAAAATGATAATCTCACCAGTAATTTCTCCGCCACCTAGATCATTAAGAATTTTTCTGTATGATGGACGTCTGGTGAGAATATTACTTCTTGTTTTCGGAGATTCTTCATCCGAAAAACTGTCATCGCTTCCTGTCTCAACAACCTTAAACATAAAAACTTTATGTACTTCAAATGGTAATATTGTTTATATGATATTGTTCCATGATAAGTTTTTAAATATATATATATATTATGTGTTTGGCAACATTATGAAGTACCTGAAGCGTTTGTAAACTGCCTTGAGCAGTTTGTATGACTGAATTTGGTTTACTAACAAGAATAACATTTCCTTTGGAGAGAGCAACAGGTTGAATATTTGTTGCTGTCTGAATTACAGACTGCTGGTTAGGTTGTATAACAGATTGAACCTGTAAAATGTATTATGATCTGATAAATAATACAATTCTCTATTCAATTAAATAGAACAGAAACAATTTACATGCTTCAACATTAGTAAACTTTTTCAAAATATTTTCATAACAGTATAAATATATTTATTTTAAAAATTAATATCATTTTATAAAATAAAAGCAAAGCTTTTAATTATTTTTATTTTTATAAAATTAAACAAAAAATGTATGAGATTATATATCATTTATGTAAAAAATTATTGGAGATATATTTCTTATAACTTGTAAATTAATTTTGTTATGAAAACCAGCATTATGCAATACTAAATAAAAAATGTTTACATGACAAATTTAAGAAAAGTACAACTATTTGTAGAAAACAAATACATAACACATGCATTCTTGAAACGAAAAATGAAATAAATTAACAGACATAGATACACAGGAGCTCCTCCTGTATACCTGTGTTGCTCCTGATGAAGGTAGTGTCAGTTGCACAATGCTGGTAGAAGCTACCAGATGATGAGTTTGCTGTTGAGGCGTTCTATTGAGAGACTGTACCGATGTTGCAATTGCCGGTGCTGCATCACCACTTTGAGAACCCTGTGATAATGGGTCAACGGCCGATCCATTTTCCTCGACCATACTTTCCATAGCCTGGGTACCTGAAGCCCTATAATAGCAATTATTATAAAATGAAACACTATTTTTTACTATTTGTTATATTATATATACACGCAAATTAGACTAAGCACTATTAAAATTGATCAAACCCTCATAATTAATAAAATTTTACTAATATACACGTACTTTGATATAAATTACACATAAGTACATATTCAACTTATTTCACAGGAAAAATATATAAAGAAATCCGGTACATAATAATATAGTAAAGTATTCTAATAATAATAAAGTGCTTAGGGAAATATCTAAGTAGTAAAACATCAACACATCAATAATAATTTATTTGCCAGTTTCATTATATTACGTAATAATATCATAAATATTAATTATCAAAAAGATCGATTATTTAATTGAATTGTTTCATTTCCAACTTCGGTAAATAAGATCAGAAGTATTGTTAAACGAAACAAAACAGAAGAAAACTGTCAAATTTATCGAAGGATAGAAGTAGCGTAGAGTAACAAGGCGAATTTTAAAAGTTCCCGCCAATGAGAGCGAACTGACTATGCTACTGCGTCATTTACATAAGCAGATCTAAAAATAATATCAGAACAATAAACACTTAAGGTGCTTTGGCGGCAGATGTATGAAAGTTGCAGAACCGCCATTCATCAATGTGTACATAGTTTTGATCGCAATCAGTCAAGTCCTTGAGGATGACGAGTTAAAATATGTTGAAAACAACACGGTAACCCTACATCATTCTTTAACGAAGAAATTCGTATCATCCTTTCTTAAGACGCCATATTTCGCAGCATATTCCATAGTAGCAGACATAAAACTTCCCATGCGTTGAGACTCTCACGAGTAAAAACGTTTAACGATTACTATTGAGAGTATTTCGGGTGTACCGTTAGCGCAGTGGTCCATGTCCGCTTGTTATTATTCTCCAGCTGGGTACTTACCAGTTACGTATTTCTCGTCACCAACTTTGCTGCAATCGGAGTGGGCAAGCAGGCAGGTACGTAGCAGCCACGTCAAAACTCCAGTGGCTTCGTCACTGGTGGAACCCGAGCTGCGCCGTGCGCGTCACCATCAAAATGGCGACCATCCACGTCCCTCGCCATCGTTGTCCCCACCACTACCGCTGCCGCTGCCACCGCCGCAGCCGCCGCCACCACCACCGCCACCGCCGCCACCACCGCTACTATCACCGCCACTTCCACCGTCGTCTCTTTGTAAAAACACCAAGAGGCGCGGCAGATAATTCTACGCTTTTTTTCGAATCTTTTACTTCTTCTTGCAACGTGACTATCACACTTTGTGCCTTCAATACCTTTTCATTCCTTCTCGAGCTCTCTTTTTTCTACTTCCTTCTAAAGACTTCAATTGTTTTACATTTTTTTTTCCTTAGTGCAACATTTCTTACGTCACAAGATTGCTTAGAATAAATACACTTCCTCGATCAACATAAATGATACACGATCAACGAGCAATGGAATCATTTAATATATTCATTCGTTGATTTAATAGATTTTACAATTATCATATATTTTCACATATCCAAAACATTATAAATTCATTCAACCGAATGGACTTTGAACATAATCCATGTGTAACGATATATTCTCTTGTATGTAGGAAGGCAGATCACCGCTGACGTGTCAGTGACGTCATTCTATGACGTCACCGCTACATTTAGTACATTAGTATTTTAAGATATTTTTTTTTTAGTAATAGATTTAAATATTCTCAATTACGTTATATTAAACTATAATAATATGATAAATAATTAGAAGAAATTTAATGCCCGTATAATATTATTTCAGATAAAAATAGCTAATCATATTGTGTGATTGCATATATTAATATTCCAATATCGTTGGATCAATGTTTCAAATGTCGAATGTCACAGATACTTTAAATATTTTTCGTTCGACAAAACGTGAATTCTTCGCAGTATAAAACAACTATCAGTTTGTTAATATAGGAATAGTACAAATTGATACGTTAATATCACATGCATCTTTCTCAAGGTTACTGATAAATTATCATGCGATATAGTAACATCTGAAAGTAATATGCGGACGAAGTTATTTCTTTAATCTTTCTTTTTTTCGATTGTTATTTTCACACTAAATCGTAAATGTACGTAAAATCATTAGCGCGAAAGGACATTTAATTATATAAAATTAAAACTTATTTTATAATACCTTCTTTAATTGTTTTATTTCAACGGAACATTTTATCTACTATCGAGAAAGTGTTTTCATAATTAGTTTGAAAGATTCACCGCTAGATGTACGATGCATATAAGGCTATTTTGATACTTTTTAATACTTGGGTGCATGCACATGGTAATTTTTGTAGTTTTGTTGCATTGTGAAAGAAAAAAATCATAATCAAACTTATGAAAGAATAAGTATCAAACTTATATTAAAAGAAGAAACTTAAATTCTTTCAAGAATTTATATATAATAGATGTGTATATATATGTATTTTTTGTATATAGGTGTGCACGCGTTTGAGAAAATACGCATCAAAAGACAAAGTTTTTTTTATCATAGTTCATTCGTGTGTATGTGTGCAGCGTCTGTGTGTAAGAAAATGAAAGAATTTGTTGTTTACATTGACATTGAAAGCGAGTATTTTCCAAGAAATTATATAAGTCAGTGCGACAATATTTCTTCTATATAGATCAGTAATGTCCAAATATATATAAGTTAAAAACATACTTTTCTCTCGTCATATTTCAAGCAATTCCTTATTCGTTTCAAACTTCTCTTCAAGAGATCGTTAAAACATTTTCAGCTACCGTTGAGTCCATAATACATACTCCAAATATAAATTAATCATTAATTAATACTTATAGAGACCAATTTGTCGATGAGCTTAATAAAATATTATTCCTTTTGGGCATTTTGACAAGAGAATTGTATTATAAATAGAGATACATTTTTTTACTATTCGATTTATTTATTAGTTATTTTTTTGATTCGCGAAGTAGAACGCGGGAACCCACGTACATATATCTAGCCGATCAATAAAATGTTTCATAATTTTTCTGCTCTTAGATTTTATATTTTACGTTACTTTATAATAAAAAGTAAAGAAATTAATTTATTTATTACTATCCAGTATATCCTAGATATTAAATTATTACATAGCTCTTAAGATGCGATCGATATAGAATAATTTTCTTTCAACGTGCGTCGATTGTTTAATGTCAACAGAAAGATCATTGAAAGGACCGTGGGAGTTATTACGTCAGTTTCATTCCGTACTCCAAGTATTAAACGTCGAAACGATTTGTTTCCGTACCGCTACATTTAATCATCTTATAGATACGAACATTTTATAATTATTTAAATAATGTACAATGTACTCAAAGTACAGCTGTACATTACAATATATTTTCAAAATCTCTTTAATCTAATTCTGATTAAACATTAAAGGACATTACATTGTTAATAATACTTTTATACATAGATCGGATATAGCAAAATTCTATGGACAAATATAAAATATTTAAATTTATGACTAAAATCAAGCTTTTATCAATTATTTGGTTTTAAATAATGGTTTGTGAATATATATTTTTTATGCTATTCTTTTTTTTATAGCATTATATCTGAACTTTGCATTGCAATGAATTCATAAACCAGAAATATATTGTTATTTAACATTATGTATGTTACTTTCCGAGACACATTTAAAGCATCTATTATAGATTATTGATTATTAAGCATTAGAAGATCTTATATGTCGATTCCTGTATTATTATTTATTATAAAAGATCCGTTATATTCTAGCTGTTTGACCAATAGGTGAAAGGAACGAGGGCGCTGCAGATACTCGTTTATAACAATTATTTTTTTAATCATTCTTATTATATAGATTTTACTTTTTGAAGGATGTTGTTCTTATTCAAATTGTTTAACTAATATAATTTGTATAAATCTTCGTAATTTTTATAGCGAATTATTCTTTGTAGGAAATGTATCAAGATCCTAGATGCACAAAATATAGAAAACCTCGTTCATTCCATGGAACGGCATTTGGTAAATACATTAACGTAGCAATTGGTATTTCGTGTGCAATTGTTTACACATTTTCATATGGTTTGTCGTGAGTATATTATATTATATTACATTAAAATTCAGTTCTTATTTACATAAAGAGAATAAAGTTCGATTTTATCCGCTCGATTCATTAAAGATTTCAATGGCACTTAAAACATAACCTGTACTTACATTCAATGTTATATATATATATAATTGGTGTTTAGATTTGTAGATTGATAATAAATAATAATAGATAAAACATTATTTCTAGTTGTATCCAAGTTGTACGAGAAAATGTAGAGAAATTCAGATATGACACAAATGTAAATATCATCGGCAGTGACATGATAGAATGGAATTTGGAACAAAAATTATTGGAAAGATTAAGAATTAAAGAAGAAATAGAAAAAGCTAAATATGTAAATATTTTCACATTACATTAATAAGATTTATTTATATTATATTTTATATAATAAATTAATTAAACATATTTAACACAACAGGAGAATAAAGAGGTACATACTTGAAGGCAGCTTAATATAGTCATAATAGTGTGTAATATATAATATAACCAATAATGTTAAAATAAATATATATAATATAAATAATGAATTATTAAATTTATTATATTTTTGAAATTATGTGATAATTACTTCTTAATACTAAAAAAAATATTTTGTATTAAGATGATATAACTAAAATAATACATACAATATTAATTATATTTATATATTTTGTCTCTTAGTAAGAAAGAACAAATTTAAAATCTACTATCATAATCTTTAAAATTTATCAAAAAAATTGATCATGTATTATTTATTTAAAAATATAATTTAGATAAGATAATAAAAATATGAATATATTTGGATGATTATTTTATTTGTTGTGCTTCTCTTATTAATTTTCACTTATAGATATAATAATTGAATCTTTTGGAAAGAAGTATAATATGGACATGGAAAAATGTAATAAAAATGTACAAAAAATCGATAGTGAAGTTGGTACATCTCTATCATTGGATTCAGATGCAAGTATAGCAGATTTTAAATCTCCAAAAATAAAACCAATTGAAAAATTAAAACTATTTAACTTCAAATTAACGAAAAAGAAAGAAACAAGCATAAAAACTGAGTTAAGTAAAGGCTTAAATAAGAAAGCAAGTAATCAGTCAAAAAAAAATATTTCTGATGTTCATACACGAACAGAATCAAATATATGCGAGGATAAAAGTAAATCTGTAAAACATTCAAATGACACAAAGGTAGCATATGTATGTCCATTATGTTTTAAGAATTTTAAAGATACGAATAGTAGGATACTTCATATGAAAAATTGTGCTGCAAAAAATAATGTTTCTATGGAAAAACTATTACAAGCTATGGAGTTACAAGAACGTCAATCTGCAGAAAGAGTTTCTCTTGGATTACTTGCTGCACCTGTGTTACAGAATAAAAAGCAAACTACTATAAATAAAATGGTATGTTGGGAATAAAAGATTAGTAATATTTATGACATGAATATTATAAAAATTACATTTCTATAGTTTCTCGCAAAGGATCATCAACTGCAACTTGCTCTTGCACTTTCTAAATCCCTCTATGAAGCTGAAGAAGTGGGGAATTACAATGAAATAGAAGATTTAGCAGATATATGTACTACAAAGGATTCTACTAAGGAACTTATGGACAAAAATTTAATGGGAAACATTACCACTCGATTTCAAAAGAAAAGTATGATAAAATAATTTACGATATATAACATTTATTTAATAATATACAAGTAAAAAATAGTGTGCTTAAGTAACTTGTACTTGTATAATATAATATTAAATATTAAAAAATAAAAAATATAAAGATATATTTACTAATAGCATGTTCATATTATAAAATAATATTAAATGTAATATTTTGTTTTAAATAGAAAAGCAAACTTTTATAACAGTATTACAAACTCGTTCAAAAGAAGAAAGAGACCGTTTAATAACTGAAAAAATAGCTGAAATTTTAATAGATAGTGAAACACTGCATCAGAGCCAACAACAAATGCAAAGTAAATTTGAAAATATAAAAAGGAATAATTTGAGAAGTCATATCCTTAAAAAATATCTAAATTTTGTAAGTATATTTTTAGGATCATAGTAATAAACATTTTTAAAGAAATTTTATATTTTTTCTTCATTGTATTATACACAGGATAATAAATTATGGAATTCAGCAATGTTACAGCTAAGTCAAAAAGATTTTTATGTCATAAATCTATCACCATATATAATCCCAAGTACAAAACAAACGTTTATGGTATTTATGTGCATAATTGTTTTATGCTTTACATATATGCAATATAGCATAAGTAGTAATAAGCAAAATGATATGTAATTTAATAAACTAATCCTTCCATTTTCTCAACAAAAATCAAGTCGTTTAGTTGAATCTTGAAAAAGTTATTTTTTTTATAAACAATATGTATTCAGCTTTGCTTATTACTATAATATACTATATACATATTAAATAGAATTATTAATTATATTAGAAAAAGTATTTTCATACAGTATTTGAATAATTTTTAGGAAAGTGAAAGTGAATCAAATATGTCAAATAAGTCTGAACAAAAAGTTTCATCGCCAACAAAATCTAATTTACATTCGAATAAAAAAGAAAGTTCAAATATATCACACAAAGTGGACATAAACTTATTTCCAAATACAGAAAAAGAGAATATTAACATACAGTCATCTATTAATACTCTAATACTTGATTGGGGAAATGCATTAAACAATAGTTCATCAAGTGATATAATAATATTTGTTAATGGTAGTAAACATATTTGGGTACACAAATTGGTTTTTTATATACGCTGTTCTAACATTTTACTTGATATAATTCCATATAATGATACAACTTATTTAGTTAAAGAAATGATCTGCTGGACCGATGTAGAGTACCATATTGCTTTAGCATTTCTAGAATTTATTTATTGTGGTATTATTAAAAAGCATGCAATTTCTTTTAATGACAATATTGCAATATCTTCACTGGGCCGCTTGGCAAGAAGATATAAAGTAAAAGAATTATTCACTTATTTGCGTCTTGAATATGCTGCTTTCCATGATAGAACTTCAAAAAATGATAAGTTCGAACTATATAAACAAGATATACAAGAAGATTGTAATAGCAATGATAAGCAAAATGAATTTGTAGAATATAATACACTAACTCCAAAAAAAGATATTAATAGTGTTAATTGTAGTAATCAAAGTATACCTGATATTTCCATAATGGAAATCTCGCCTGATAAACTCTTAAGAACAAGTATATCTCCAGAAAAATGTGTGACACTTATGGATAGAAAAAACAGTATATCTCCAGATATATTCAATGATACAAATGATGTTATATTAAATCGTACAAATATGGAAATATTATTGAGTCCAATTCAATGCAGTTCAAAAAATACTACAAATCAAATTTTATTTTCCTCATCAATAAACAAAAGTAGATCTTCTACTGATGAATGTGTACTTAATCAGTCACCAGTGGCATCTCCAAAAAGTAATCCAACTATAATGGAGGATAAAATAAAATCAAAAAGTAATCTTACATTATTTATTGAAGAAGTTCAGAGAGAAAATGCCAAATCAGATTTTGCTTCAGATTCTGAAATAGACTGTCCAATCAAATCGTTTATTCAGTATAATAAAAATCCATTTAGAAAGAAGAATTATGATGAATCTAATGTTCTTGATAAACTCCATAATTCTAAACTTTCTCCAGATCAAACAGAAAAGAAAGAAAATGGTTTGAGTAAGCTTGAAAAGGATATGCAGATTCATGCTGATGATAATCCACAGTTATACAATATAACAGTAGATAAAAATCTTACTACATCTACTGAACATAATAATACAGATTTATTCCCATCAATAAAAGAAATTGAAACTAATATGTATAGTGACAAAAATTTCTCAGAGAAAACAATTCCAAATTCACAGATCAATAATGCATCTGTAACTATATCATTGTCTTCTAATAGTGAAATGGATACAGATGATCTAGATATGTATACAAAAAATAAAAGAAAATATATTGATAAAAGTATAGCTGTATATCAATCTGCTTCGAAAAAATATAAAAATACTATGACTGAAATTAAAAATGATGAAGTAGAAAATAATAAAGCCATTGCATCAAATTCAGAAAAAATTGATGAAGATGACATTTATGATACTTTGTTAAATAATAGTTTTGAACATAAAGACAATTTTAAAGAACAAGATATAGATAATTGTAATAATGATAGTTCAAAAACTCAAATTACTAATAATGAAAGCTTTTATAATGATTACTCCAATATTTTTAACTTAGTTTCTCCTGAAATATCTGATATCGAAAACCAAAATGACAGTCCTTTTAAATTATCAACCAATCCGGATTCTATTGTAATATCCTCTAGTCCAGATATAGATCTAAACAGTCAAGATATTAACAACTTCAATAAAAATGATAGCCTTGGTGTTCTAAGTTCTAAAATACAAGAATCTGATGATGAATTGCACCATACTTTTCCGAATGATATACATTTTTCAAATATTAATATCGATAACAGAATTGAACATATTACTTTGAATAATAAAACATTGCAAATTTGTTCAAAAAACAAAAAATCACGAAAAAGATGTAAATCTGAAGGGAATTTACAAATTAATTACACAGCTGAAGAAAATGATAAACTTGATAAATTCAATAATATGAACAGTCTTCAATGCAATAAAGAAGATAACAAGTTGATTATAAAGAATAAATTATTTACTATAACTGAAAATAATGATATTTCATTACCAAATTATGATATTATGGATACTGCTGAGCTTCATGTATGTCCATTAATTATTTCATTCATATAATTTCTGATATTTTCCGGTAATTGTATATATTATTTCTTTTTAGAGGGAAATGCAGAAATATGGATTAAAGATACAAAATCGTAATAAAAATATTAAATTATTAACATATATTTATAAAGAATTACATCCTACTATCGATTTATGTGAAACAATAGATACAAGCGGTAAAAATATGTATAATGAATACGAAGAGCCACAAAAAAAAAGATTAAAGGTAGATATTAATTTATCGGATAAATACAGTAACATTGAACGTGAATGTAATGTATCTTCCTTCAAAAATTGGTATGTGTTTAATAAAATAATGCTTGTGTGTGTGCGTGCGTGTGTGTGTGTGCATACACGAATATATTATATTATATTATGCATATAGTATTTTTCAAATATTATAAAATTATTTAAGGAATTCAAATGATTATTCCAAGAGAATGGAAACTAAAACAGAATATATGAACAATGTTGAAAACTTAATCGTATTAAGTGATTGTGATAGTATAAAAGAAGCATTTTCGAAGTTAATAGAATTTAATAAAGATTTACATAATAAAATTTTGCAATATGAACCATTGAATATAGAATTGTTGCATCACATGTTAAAAACAAATGGTTTCAAGTGTAAAATTAATGCTCTCATTGATTTTTTGGATGAACAGGTATTTTTTTCTTCATTATTTTTGTATAATATACTTTTCTTTACAGATATTTATAATAATTTTTTTTATAAGTTCCAATAATAGTTCTTATAACAACTAAATAATAATTAATAATTTGTTTTAGTGCATTACGTTTTATTTGCCAGAGAATAAAACAAAAATCAAAAATAGAAAATAAGAAATAAAATGAATTTTAATAAAATTAGAGTATATATGAATATTTGTAATTATTATGCTTTTTGTATAAGTGTAGATACATATACATATAGATACAATGAATAACGGCACATTTTTAATGGAATTATATTTGGTATAAGAAAGAATTATGGTAAATAAACAAATCACATAATATTCATATGCATTTTATACAATTTAAACGCTTATTTCATGGATTATTTCTTTTATATTGAGTAAAACGTTTTTATCGCTTTCAAAATTTACTAATGTACACATGTGATGTTAGTGCATTATGATTAGTATTTTTCGTTGTATTTATTTAGCAACTGCGAATCCTATACGATTATTTTCCATATCGAATTCAGTATAATAACGTCCAATAAATACATCACCAAGAATCCATAATGGTCCATTAGGTGGAGGAATATCCATACCCATAAACCCACTCAGACAAACAGTCTTACCAAATTGTGTAACCTATACAGTAAAATGAACATCTTATAAATCGTTATTATTTTATATCACATTATCCAAATTTACATACTTGCAAATCTACCAACCTTTAAAACATAATCATTACCAGTCAAGGAAAAGGTATGTCCACCAAGTACAAATTTAATCTCAGGCAATTGTTCGATAGAATTGCAGTCGACCTTTAAACAGATAATAATCATAATATTAAACTAATATATCATAATATTAAATAATAATCATATTATAATAAGAAATTTTTATATTTACCATTGCTTCTCCTGCTACAATGGGTGTGGCGCCAATTTGTTTATTTATTGCCTGAATTTCTTTTACTGGTCCTGCTATTAATGATGTACCTGTATCTGCAATAGCTTCACAACCATTTGCACAAAATACGCTATCACCAACTTCAACTCTATAATTAAATGATATCGACACAACATCTTTTAGTACAATAATTATCAATGAAATAATATTACGTAATATTAATCATATAAATTATACCTATCCATTCTAAATTGCCAATATGCTTTACGATCTACAGGAACATATGTGAAATCACCTTCATAATGATTTGGATCTGAGCCTCCCAATATCATTTCTCCGCCTATCGGTGCCGAAGGATCTCTGAATAGATTTAAAAATATAAAATAAAATTTGATGATAACAAGTAAGATAAATATATCAGACAACAAGATAAGATACCTATTTAAGTAGAAACTAAAAATGGCCTGGGATATTATGCCTTGTTTAACCATATTATAAAAAACAGGCGTTACACCGTCTACAGCTATTTTAGAATATGCCATTCCTAATATTCCATCAAATTTAGCTGCAACAAAGGCAAGTCCAGGTTCACTCATAGCTTCAGCAAACATTTGATTTTTGACCTCTCCTCCTGCAATCTATAAATATTTTTTATATCAAATCTGTTGAGATAACAATTTAATGAAGACATTGTTCATAATACTATACTCAAATCAATATAATATCGGTAATAACTTACAGATACTGTATCGACAGATAAGAATCCAGAAAGACTACCAGATCCATATCGTATTGCAAACTCTGTGCCGTTCTTTATATATGTAGACGATTTTTTACTATCGTATTTATGATGAAGAACTGAAAAAATATAATTGAACGATTATTTCATTATTCGATTGTTATAAACATATTTTATCTTAATTTATACATGCTGTTTCGTAAATAGTACAATATGATAAGAAATTATTGTATTATGTTTCCTTGTTAATTAAAACGATCGTTAATTGTATGTACAATAACGCGTTAATAAAAAAAAAAAAAAAATAGATATCTCGATTATATTTTAGTAAAAATAAATTAGAATTTTTATTATCGTTTCTTTATCTTATCTTTTTTTTCTTTCTTTTTTTTTATCTACACTTAAAGATTACACTTAAATATATGTACTTAAATATATATACATTTCTCGAAGTGAATATCGAAAATACATAATTAATACAAGAAAACAAAAAGAAACAAGGAAAATGAAAGATAAAACATGTTCTTTACTCTTTTGATATTTCTTATCATTACTTCGCATTTCTTTTTCTTTGAAAACGATTATTAATAATAATTCCATTATCATAAATATTTTTCTCTATATCATTAAGAATATATATTTACATGCTATTAAAATGGGAAAAAAAGAACGTGTATATATATAAGTACATATTTATTTATACATATATATATATGTACTTACGACAAGCAATATTCGTTAGGTGGCACTTTTTGGATGGTACCCATAAATTTGAGGAGCCTGTATCAAAAACTACGCTGAAATTTTGCGGTGGCGAACCGATACTAATAATACCATAATATTGTGCATCAAGATAATTAGATAATGGTTCCGGCATTAATCCGCCATTCAAAAGATGAACTTGGTGCCATTCGGTATCATATTCTTTCAGTTGTGATCGTATTGTTTGAGTCTTGTACATAGGGATCCTCGAATAATGGCCAAAATATTTAATTAATAAAAAACATTTTTTTCTTTTTTTTTTCGATATTTATCGCGTGCTTTAATTATTACATTTATTTTAAATATTTTTATTTACCTTAGTATGTCGTTTGCATTAGCAAACGTTAACAAACAGGAAAGATATATGAAAAGATAATGCATCTTTTCCATATTTAAGAGATGGGAAGCACTTTAACTACACAATCGTATTTAAGTATTTCGATGTACTTTGTACAGTACCAATTATGCAGGACCACTGACGACTAATTTTGAAATATCACATAGATCCAATTGAATCAAAATTTAACAAGTAAGTCATATAGAAAGGACACTCTTATCAAGTTTTTTGTCGCAACCTGGTGACATGCGCCTGCAATTAAAGATATGTTCCATTTGAAATAACATTCTTTTTATTTTTATCAACAATATTCATAAATTAATATATTAAACTTTATCAGATTGGCAATGAATCCTTATGCATATATACGTAATTAAAATATTAAAAAATGCATTAAAAATATATATACTACATTTATATATATATATAATCACAAGTATGGAGAATCTACTCTAGAAATTTAAATTCTATGCCAATGGAGAAACGTAGTGGGACATCTATTATATTCACTTTGATTATTAGGTCTCTTTCATAAGTTTGGGCTATAAATAATACTAATATTAATAATAGCAATAAACGATTAAAATTTTAAATAAACAAATAACGTCAAAATGTTGATTAGGTTACCACAAATTCCATTATCATCTGTACTTAAAAAACGGTAATTTTAATATGATATTACGCTAGACTATTGCTTCAAATTTTGATTCATAACCTTTATGCTATTTCATTTTTAATTTATAAGTCACAGATAAAAATTAATAAAACAAATAGTTTTTTTTTCTTTTTTATTGTATATATTCTTTTTGATATAAATTATCGTGTTAATAGTAAATTTGTCAAACGATACAAATTAATAATATTTACGAATATTTCAATGCTTTCGTATTTATTATATCATCATCATCATTATGAACAAAAATGAATAGATTAATAGAGATTGTTTTTCTTTCAGCCCCATACAAACAGATAACCTTACTCTTTGGCAAGCGTGTAACTTTACAACTGGTTTAAGAAAACCAAGTGTCACATCGCTTCCCCCATTGACAGAACCAGTACCTAATTTACCAAAGCCAATTTATTCTACAGCTAAAGAAGAACATCAAAAAACTGAGGTCACAATTTTGTCAAATGGATTACGTGTTGCTTCTGAAAATCGTTTTGGTCAATTTTGTACAATTGGTGGTATGGATTATATAAACTTGATCAATATACATGTAATAACAAAAACGTTATAGTAATGACATAAAAATATATTTTAGTTCTTATTGACTCTGGTCCACGATATGAAGTTATCTATCCCAGTGGGATTTCTCACTTTCTTGAAAAGTTAGCATTCAGTGTAAGAGCCTTAATTGTATATAATAAAAATAACTTAATTAGAACAACATAATGATGTTTAATAATTGTTTAGTCGACAAAACATTTTGGAAGTAAAGATGAAATAATGTTAGCATTGGAAAAACATGGAGGTATATGTGATTGTCAGGCATCAAGAGATACATTCATTTATGCTGCATCAGCAGAATGTCATGGTTTAGATACAGTCACAAATATCTTGGGTGAAATTGTTATGAGACCCAAAATTACAGAGGAAGAGGTATATTTATAAAATGTATATATTATATATATATATATATGTTTGTAATATTTATGAAGATTTAACATGATTATTTTTAAAGATATTGGCAGCTAAACAAACAGTTCGTTTTGAAATAGAAACATTGTTAACAAGACCAGAGCAGGAACCTATACTGATGGATATGATTCATGCTGTAAGTAAAACTTAATATTATTTTGCATGAAATGTGAAGTACAATATATACATTAAGTTAAACTTAATCGTAAAAATATATTTTATATATAGGCTGCCTATAGGAACAATACATTGGGCTTTCCCAAGATTTGTTCTGAGGAGAATATAGAAAAAATAGATAGAAATATTCTATTAACTTATCTTAAGCATCACTATATTCCAAGTAGAATGGTTGTTGCTGGTGTTGGTGTTAATCATCAGGATTTGGTTAAAGCGGTCGAAAAGTAATTCAATCGTTCGTGCGTATTTGAATATGTAGCATAGTAAAGCGATCATTCATATAATATCATATCGCAAGTATTTTCTATATTTGTTGATTAGATTATCCCATTTATTCATGCATGTTTTCAATTTATTTCTTTTAATTTTGTTTAGTCATTCATCAAGAGAAGATATAAGAAACTTCTTACAAAACTTTATGTGTATTTGAAGCTTAATTATTCGTAATACTAATGTGATTTTATCAAACTAAAGAGTATTTTAAGTTTTATAATTTATTTATTCTAGATACTTTGTTGCTCAAAAGCCTATTTGGGAAGAACAAAATATTGTTTCTTCTGATGAAAATGAATATTCGGTTGATAAATCCATTGCGCAATATACAGGTGGATACATACTGGTAAATTTATATTAAATTCATTACATTGTTTTCAGTTAAATTAAGGATTTAATAACTTTGTTTTGTCTTTTACCTATAAATAGGAAGAATGTACTGTACCAGTATATGCAGGGCCAAGTGGTTTACCAGAATTATCACATGTGGTAATAGGCTTAGAGGGTTGTTCGCATCAAGATTCAGATTTTGTTGCCATGTGTGTTTTAAATATGATGATGGGAGGTGGTGGTAGTTTTAGTGCTGGTGGCCCTGGAAAGGGCATGTATACACGTTTGTATACTAATGTTCTTAATAGGTAATATTTAGTAAACATTTAAATCATATGTAATATTTGTGATTAAAGATTTTAAGTAAAAGAAATATAATTAATTTGAAAAATATGTTGTAGGTACCATTGGTTATATAGTGCAACGGCATATAATCATGCTTACACTGATACAGGTCTTTTCTGTATTCATGCATCTTCTACACCCTCGCATATAAGAGAATTGGTAGAAGTTATTGTACACGAATTGGTTTCAATGTCTAGCAATATTTCAAACAGCGAACTTGAAGTAGGACTGCCAAATAAGATTGCCATAATAAATTAAAAGAAACAGAATTTTTTTTTTTTTTTTTTTATAAACTTTTGATATCATTTATTTTGTAGAGAGCAAAGAAGCAATTACAATCTATGCTGCTTATGAACTTAGAACAAAGACCTGTTGTATTTGAAGATATTGGAAGACAGGTCTTAGCAACTGGTTCTAGAAAAAGACCGGAATTTTTTATACAAGCGATTGGTAATTAGCTTATTATTTGTAAAAATTTATTATAGATTCTATATTCATTATTTTTACAGAAGCGATATCGAAAAGTGATATACAGAGAGTAGCCCGTCGATTACTTAAATCCGCTCCTAGTGTAGCTGCTCGTGGGGAAGTTAGATCAGTTCCATCAATTGCAGATATTCAAACTGGTTTATTAGACGCTCAAGGTCGATTGCCTGGTTCTCAAAGCAGATTGTCTCTTTTTCGTTAAAAGTTTTAACAAAATTCACACAAATTTTTTCCTTTGATTTTTAAATAGCAAAAAATAATTTATTAATATACTATTCATTCGTTAAGGTGCGGATCTGTAAAAAGTAATGATCTCTCTTCGTTTTGAGAATCTTTTTGTAATATAATTTGCATTACTGTTATCAGCTAAAAAATTAATAGTACTACACTCCTTTTACTGTGATTTTGTATAAAATAAAACAAAGTATATATTATATCATATCATTTAAATGTGGTATATATATGTAGATATAAATTGCCAATTTATTCAATTGATTATTACATTTATTCAATAGTTTTTATATCTCTTCATCTGTAATTCTCAATGATCTATGAATAGTAATTGTGAGATATAAGTAATAATTTTTTCTTTATAACGGTACGTATGTAAATTCTTTATGTAATTGTTAATTTGAAATAGAAGGAAATATCATAAATGGATCATTCTTAGCTTCGATTATTTTTATAATATCTTAAATATTAAAGATAATAGCAGGACGGGTTGTTAATAAAATTCAAATAATGTGTTTTTTAGTATAGGCCAATCAGATTACAGCCGCCATGACATTTATTTCACTTGCGCAGTATCATTCAAGAGAATCGTTATATTTGAATGATTTGAATTGAACGTCGTATGATGGATTATATTTGTAATAAATGTTATTGTACAAAAGCCAGAATAGATAAACCATTTAGATTTACACAGTGTAAACATATATTTTGTGATAATTGCATAAAAGAAGGTAATAATCATATTTCTTAATAATAATCAAAGAAATAGATTTGTTTTATAAGATGAATTTGTTATATCGTAGTTACGAGAAAATGCGTAGTTTGTGGTTTCAAAGGGCCTATTTCTTTGCCTCTAATAGAACCATTGCCAACAGAGATAGCATCTTATTTTGCTCCGTTAAATGAAACTTTAGGATCATTGAGAACAGCAACAAGTTTACAGAATACACAATTGAGCATCATTTTAGAACGCTTTCATGAGATTGTATGTAGTATTTTTTCTTATGAAATTTATGTATTTATCCTTTTATGATATAACAATAATTTTATTTATTATTATATTTAAGAGGAGAAAATATTATGATTTGAAGAATCATTACTGTAAGGTTATTCAAAAGACAGAATATATGACACAAGAATGCGGTAAATATAAAAATGATATAGTAAAAATAAAAGAGAAGTTAAATTATCTTAAAGGTGTTAGTCCTAGTACGATATCTACTTCGACTAGTTCAGTAGCTTCTATGGATATACGAAGACTACAAAATGATAGGTAAATGTCAAGCACAATTATGCTTCTTATCTTTTTCATAATTTGGTAGTATGTGATATAGAAACCTAATGATCATACATTTGTTTTTATTTCACAGATATTCTTTTGTAAGTAGTTGTATGACATCAGAAGAGTTTCGTGTACCAACTTCTCGCAAAGTACCAAAATCTCTTAGAAAGTATAGTAAAAGTCCTGTTAATACATAAAAAAGAAAATAAGTATGTATATCCATTGGTCTAATGCCAAGAATTTGGATGCTATTATGGAAATTCTTTGCTGGCTATAATTTTTTATTTCTTTTTGTTTTCATAATAAATTGAATGACATAATCGAAAAAATAATAATAATTATAATTAAAAAAAAAAAAAAAGAAAGAAAAAAAAGAAAAAAGAAAAATGTGTAAAAGAGCAAAGAATTTCATAATAAAATCAAACAATACAACGAATCAATTAATTATATTTATTACAGTACGTTTTTCGTAGAAACATATCTTGAAATTATCAACTTATTCGAATGGTAATTAATTCTTATTACCGTAGTTTATTATATGAGAATACCTATGATATAGAGATAGGAAAGGAAATCGTAATCGTGAATCGCACAAGAAGGTCGGCTCACGTATGAACGAGCGAATGGTCGCGCGCACATGCGACTAGTCGTGGGTAAACTCGCGAGTAGTTTGTGGGCCAGGTTCGCGTTACTAAGAAACAGAACTTTCAGTTTCTTTTAGGAGATCGCGAGTGCAGCATCTCGTTAATGTAACAGGCGCGTTCTGGTACGTGCGTGAAAGTTTCTGTCTTTGAAGCGGCCAACATCCTCCTCCATACAGGGAAGATTATCGAAAGGGTCTGTCGTAGGTAGATAGGTAGGTGTATAACAAGATTATAAATAGACATTTTCGTTTAATTTTCTTTCATTTGTGTTTATTATTTTTTCTTTTACAATTTTATTTAACTCTTCTTGATATTTTTTTTTTTAATTTTCAGGTCTATTGCATTTTATTTATAAACATTTGTTTATTCCGATAAACTCAATCTCTTCCCAATATTAAGAGTCTCCTTCGCTCGATATTTAGTCAAATGTTAATTTCCAAAATATTTCGAGGCATACGTAATACAGAAAAATGATAATATAATAAAAAAACGATTGCGTCGGATTAATTTCTTAATTGCGTGCGAGAGAAAGAGCAATGCATTTATGGTAAAGCATGGAGTTGGCCGGTTTATCGCTTGCATCAGTTTCATCGAATGTAACCGGTCGCGAAGTAGTTTTCGAAGAAGGAACAAATTGAGATCGGTATAAGAACAAAACGTAATGTTATCGGTTTAGTGACTTTCCAATTAAAAAAGGTTTTCTAACTTAGGATTTAACAAGAAATATTCCGAATAAGTATTGCTTTATTGTTTTACGTTAATGATTGTTATGGAGGTAATTAAACTCTAAGTAATTATTAAAACTAACATAACAATTCAAACATAAACGTACCGAATAGAAATTTTAAATCATTACCACATTTATTTTTATTACGGCCAAAGGATCGTATTTGCAAATGATTTATATGATAATTAATAGATAAAGTAAAGTATTCTTTTCACGCTATTTCAATATAGCGCGGCTAATTTGAAATTTCTTTTTCCATAGAAACTGTAGAACGAAATGTTACTTTGCAACATATCCTTTCCTTACCACGGTAACATTATTTATATGAGTCAAAGACATATCGATTTATTCCATTGGTAAGCACTGACCGTGCAAATCGTAATCTTGACTACTTATTCAGTCATAATCTTAAGACCAATCGAACGAAGTCAATTTCATTTTCACGACTCTCCCTTTCGTTCAGTCTATACACGTACCTACTTACGTAGAATATTCAGGCTTCGCTGAGCGCGATAATTTGCAAGATTAAAGAGCGAGATATTATGAAGGTAGTGGATCGTAATTCATTGAGAGATGTTTAGAGGTATTTCGAGATCTTTGAAAGGTCATTACGAAGAGGCGAGTGAATTTTAATTATTTCAAAAGATCTTCTTTTTTTTTTCTTTTTTTTTTTTTTTTTTTTTTTGATACGAAACGACGCTAAAAATAACCACTCGAAAATTAGATGGTCGATTCATCGAAAATCAACAGACCTTCGTTTCAGTTCGTTCATTGCATAGATATAGATATTGCCTCATTCAGAAAGATTATTTGTATTGGTATAGTTTGGTATGTTTTGAGAGGTCGCGTTTCTATAATTGAAAGTTTTCGTGCATGACGTCGTAAGAAGACACGGATGCCACTTATCGATATAACTATAGTATGCCGTAACTTAGTTTTTCTATGTGAAACATGGGACAGGTTTTTCTTCGGTATTAAGTAACGCGGTTCGTTTCTTCTTCCAAGTTCTCATTTTCTACTTTTGATCGCCCAATGGTCAAGCTATTTCTAGCCACCAGTTAAAACCTACAGGATAACATAACACATTCTATCTATAAAACAGATTCTTTCGTTCGTACAGAGATAGTAGAGTCGAATAAAAATCTCTCTCTCATTATTATAACCATCATTTCAAAGGTATATCGAAATAATAACTTTTAATTTCACCGGATGAGCCATTGCACAAGGTCACTCATATGAATCTAAATGTAAGGGAAAGGAAAGAAAGACGTAGAGAAAGTGAAAGACGCAAAACGAAATACATATGACTGATAAGGATAAGAGGAAGAATTTGAAGGACAAAATAGGAACGAAATGAATAATTTTCGAAACGATGACCCTCCTTGTCACGATGACATCGAGGGTTACGAAATTACAAGAAGCAGATAGCTGCTCGTACTCCTTGGTAATCTATACCTATATATATACCTGTAACGTATATATATATATATATATATATATATATATATATATATATATATGTTAGAGTCGAAACATGAGGTTTATTATAACGGCGCCTTACGATCAATGGATCTTCTTTCGAGCTCCCGTGCTTTGGGTCAAAAAGTCAGGGTCGTTCTCTGTGCCTCATTTGTATCTTTCTCAATTTCTTTTTCTCTCTCTCTCTTTCTCTCTTTTTCTCGATTATCCTCATCATCGAATTTTGTCATTATATGTCTATCTTTATACATCTTCTAATAAACTCAGACCCTTTTCTTTTGTTTAGAGAAACAATCGTTCTAATATCTATTCGAGTAATATCAAAAATATTATTTCAATTATAAATATTTAATTTTATATATAAAATTAGTTCGCTTAGAAGAAAGTTTTTCCTTTGAGGAAGAGTTTCGAGTTCAACCATTCCAACTTATCTTGCATGTTGCATGCCATAAAACGATTAAAATTACGTCCTATCTTCTGTATTACGTTCTAAAGTATTGATAATAAATAAGAATTTTCTTTCTAGGCGTATTTGATTTAGTATAGATTTAGATTTCCGGTGATTGTAAGGAAGCGAGGATGTATAATATCATAATCGTCGATGTTTCTTTTGATTTGATACTAGAAAGTATACGATGAGATATTTCATTTTCGAAAAATAATTGACATAACCGGAAGACACTTAAATAAGATATAGTTTTGCAATGTCTAGTTTAAAATATCATTCGAAGTTTATGTATATATGTATACATATACACATATATATATATATATATATATATATATATATATATATATATATGTATATATATACTAAAAAGTAGGTTGAATCTTTGCGGTTTATACTTTCTAAGATTGGATTAGCCATCGGTATGAACGATATAAGGATGTCATCTCTAGAATGCGTGAAATTTTAACCAACTATCAACGTACGAACGGAAGACTTTCTACAATTATTGTGAATGAGAGTGATAGCTGTCGAATGTTTTTATTCTTTGTATATATATATATATATATATACTTTCAAAAAATATATATAGAGAGATGATCAAACTTTCAACCAACAAATTATCATTTTTCTACGAAGCTTCGTGAATTCGCTTTCGAGTTTCACGTGAACGCAAACCATAAAATAATTACCAATGATATTAAGGAAACACATATGATCTTTCTCGATTAATCAAAAGATCCATTTCCCGAAAAGTATTTTTACAAATTCATTAAGTCGTTTTTACATTCGCTGTTGTTAATTACGATTAATTCGTTAAACTTTCCTGTCGTTCCTTCTTGACTCACTAAGCACGTAGCGAAAGCATGTAGCGAAAGCACGTAGAGCGATTACATGTTCATTCGTATTATAAAAACGTACTACTACTACTACTATTACTACTAATACTATGACGACGACGACGACGACGACGAGGGAAGATCTATCCTTTACATTATACTGACGTAATCGATGCCTCGAACCTAAAGCGTGCGTATTCTTAACGTTTATAGAGTTGCGAAGCAATTGTCATTTTTTTAATACTTTCTCTGTGAAGAAAAATCCTCGGTTCTTTCGTCGATTGACTTAGAAAAACATCGGAATTTCATTAATAATAATTTATTATCGAAAGATTTTAACAAGGACAAATAGATCGAATAAAATAAAGGAACATAAAAAAGCATTGAGGTAACATTCGATAATAGAAATTAGAAAGAAATTCGAATGGAAATTTTTCGGTTCGATGATTAGCTCGATTAGAAATCACAATCGCGCGTTAAAACTTTCGATGCCCGTGAAAGTGGTCGCGTGGATCTTTTTGGGTCCAGCGACCGCGCCAGCAGCCCGAGGTGAATTCTCTCTTTTTCATTCTCTCTTTTGTTCGATTTATTACAAAGAGTATAAGAAAGGAAGAAAGATATTCTCTTTCCTTTAGCGACGAAACAGGGGAGACGTGTTTTCTCGCGACGGTACTGTTGCACGAGTGAAAGTCCCCGAGTCAAATATTTTTTCGCGGCTGTGTTTCGTGGACCCGTTTTGCGATCTTCCTATACGACTTCTTAGCGCCTACGTATCGATACTCGATACCTTCGATCTCGCGTATTCTCTTTCGTTCTTATTTCTCGAAGTAGGTTTGAAGTTACTTTAGCGTAAGATAATGGGGCACAGCTGTTTTATAACACTCATAACGACAATTATCATAGATGTAATAATACTCGTTGGCACGAGTGCGATGGTGTGTCTCGTTGTAAACTCGTTTGAAACTCGTTGAAGGATATTGGCCATGAGAATTATACAGCGTTCTATATTCTAACTAGCGTTCTAACTTGAGAATTAGTCGATAGGAACTTTACGGATTTTATGGAAATACGTATGAAATTGAATCGAAGGGAAAGAAACGGCGGCAGGAAATTGTTAAAATCTTTCGTGTTCGATCAACGTCCAGATCGAAATCTTGATCGTAGTCTCGATCGTCTCTCGTTCGGCTTTTGTAACTGTTTGTCGATCGACATTCCAGGGTGCACCGTGTGTAATACGTAAACATCGAGGAACGGGCCCGACAGGACGGTGCCGACGTGAAAGTGGTCGGCTGGAAGTGGCGGAATGCGGAGTGTCGGCCGCCGCACAGCGTGTACGTTGATCAACGCTACTAGCTAATTGGACTATGTATCGTTCGCCTACTCCTCCACTTTTATTGTACTACTATATGTATTATATATGAACTAGAAAGAACGATAATGGCGTAAGACTCTTTACTTTTCGTTCATCGTTCCATTCGATTACTCTCATTAATCGTATCGTACCGTTACGTACTCTTGATCGGAATTCAAGCAAACGATAGATACTCGAAACTATCTATCCATCTATTTATCGATCGATCGATCGATCGATCGATCTATCAACAGAATACATGAATTTCGCAAGAATAGAAAGAAATTTACGGAAGAAGAACGACGAATCGGATCGTGTTTATCTGGGCCATTAAAGAAAGCGTTACGAGGTCGAAAATTTTCTGCCGTCGAGAAGATAAAAAGAAACGGTGCTACGAGAGGGGAGTAAAACGGGCAAAAGATACGCGTCGTATAAACCCTCGTACAGATAGGTGCGTGGGATCGACGTATTCTAGATTTATATTCCTGAGGTTCGTCGAAGAGGGGTAGAGGCGCGAAAGGAGAAAAAGATTTTTCCCAGAGAGACAGGAGGAAAATAACGAAGGATTTTATCCACGAGTAGAATGGAGACCAACGTTGGTACGTTGTTGGAATTTCACCATAAATGTATTTACATATCCCAAGAGATCGTGCGACTTTTGCGACTCTCTTGTGCCTTGATTTACGACGGAGGCGTAGGAATATTCTATCGATGCAACTCGCTAAAAGACTCGGAATATGCGCTATCGCGACGTCGATTACATTGAAAAATAATTCTTCCTTCGAATTCTCTTGCAATTTTGTCGTAGATACGACGATGAGCCATTGAGATGTTTTTCTTTTCCCTTTTTTTTCTTTTTTCTTTTTTTTATTTCGATCGTTCGATCGACGATACCTACATACATTCTCATACTTATTTCTATATACGATTCCGACCAAAGCAAGTTCCGAGCTTTATCGTGGGTTTTTCGTTCGAGAGTAAAACATTAAGAAAAAGGAGGCGATATTTTGTATTCGTGTCAGCTTATATGGAACGTCCCGGATAACGTAACGTGAACGCGAACGCGCTCGTACCTTCGCGCTGTCCAATTTCTTGCGTGAACATGACGAATGTGAAAGCGACCTTGAATCGCGGATCATCTGCCCGCATCGATAAATATTTGGGTGAAAGATACTTTCGGCGTGGACTCAATGACACAAATCTATAGGACACTACGGAGATTACGAGGAGAACGAGTCTCCATCAATCCACTCCGATCGATTATTGCCGATCGATTCGATTTAATTATCGTCTTTGATTCGCGATTAACGATATCACGTTGTATTAGAGCCGTTAATTATTCGTCTTTTTTTTACAAAAGTCATGTCGAAGATGTAGAACAAAGATAATCGCGAGATTACGTGTTCTCGATCTTTGTTAGACGTGTTACGTGTTCTACACATATTACAGATATAATTGATCTAATCCTCGACGAAGGAGGACGTATAAATCGATTCTTGCAAAATAGAACGAGTAATATGCGTTATATCGTGTTTGCAATAAATATTTCCCGCCTTCTGAAAAGCCTCTTGCAAAATAGATATATCGAGAGAGCTAGAGTGAGAAAGAGAGAGAGTAAGAGAGAGAGAGAACTTACGATGGTCTCTCGAGTTCTCTTTTTCTCCCTAGTTTACGATTACGCCATTGGCTTAGGTGTCTGTTTATAACATGGTTGAAAAGGCAAGAAGAGGATGGGGGAATCGACGAGGTGAGAATACGATAATCTCCTTCGTTCGTTCGCTCGCTCGCTCGCGATGTCACGACGCGTATGGATGTGCCGTGAGCCATTACGACACCTACGAAGTTGCCAAGACAAAGGAGGAGGAATTAAAGAAGAGGGGAGGAAGAGGAGGAGAAGGTAAAGGAGGCGAAAACCAGTAGGAGCAACTCGTCGGAATTCAGCTGGATCATCGATCACAAATCATAGCTCGCGTTCTATCTACCAACGACGAGTCACGACGCGTGATCTTTTCTCTCTACTTACTTTCTTCGCTCGTTAACGCGATCAAGAAAAATATCTTCGCACGTTCTGACGAAAAGGAAAGAATCTCAGCCTGAGAGAATTTTTCTTTCTTTCTCTCTCTCTCTCTCTCTCTCTCTCTCTGTCTCTTTTTGTTTTCTAAGTGTCAAAGATGCGTCGAAAAAGTTGCTGAGAAACGAAACCATCGAATAACGGATACGCTTTGCTTGAAAGAAAGGCAAGAATCTAATGAGCATTTTGATTGCAAGACAAATCTCTAATATATATATATATATATATAAAAGTGTGGATTAAGACAAAAGAAAACAGTGTCTTAACGATCTCTGTCAGAGATGAATTATCGTTTCTTGATCTTTTAATTGTAAGAAGCGTTTGTTCTTTCATGTTGGTTGTACTACCGCTTCTCGTAGACGGGGTCTACGATCTTTGTGATACACGCTTTTACAACGATTAATCATTGTGTGTCAGCACGAGCATAAATAATAGCGTTGCTACATTGACGAGTTTAGAGGATGCGGTGCGGCTTTGTGCGTTCTCAATGATCAACCGATATATGCTTTAGTCGTTATTGTTTTGTGCTACCGTTCGTAGATCCAAATTTATTTATTCTTTTCTTTTCTTTTTTTCTTCTTTTAAATATATCGTCCATTTGTCATCGAATTTTTTCTCGTGAAAAATAAATCCTGTATAAAAGCCGCCGACTAAGAGCATTGACATTCGTATATATTTACGCGTCGACTGTCATCAGTGCGCACGTACGTACAAGAAAAATAAAATAATTGATTGTAATAAGAGTAATATGTGGAAACAAGTTAGCATCGAGTGACTTTACATCAATATTTTTCAACTCTAAGGTCCAGCGTGCTTGTATTCAATACGAACGTCGATCTAATAGTGAAATTTGATTACGAATTTATCATTTATTTGATCGACAGACGTTATTTAATCTCGATAGGTTATTAAGATTTACATCGAAAGCCGACACTCGCGTCGTTTATCTTCTGCTTGGAAAAATCCGAGTCCGACCACGCAAAAGTTGTTCGCGTCACTGTTGAATAATCGTACGTGCAATACGGTCGTAGTCTTTCGGTTAAAACGCCACGGTGCAGCTGGCCTTTTATGAGCAGCCACAAAACTCTGACTCGTGATCGTTCCTACGACCATCATTATGCGGTTAACGAAGCTATAAATAGGAATTATAAACTATTTTCAGTATGGCAACAGCAATGAACTTTGCTTTCGAACGTACCGTACCCACGACCAACGGAGTTATTTCATTTTTCAGGAGGACAAGTGCAAACGTCGAGAGGAAGGAAGAAAAATGTTGCGATGTCGGTGATGACAGAAGAGAGAAGAATCGTGCGTTACAAAGACGACGGTAGGTCGTTCTAAAAGAGCATGCCGCGGTGGTTACTCGCCCTGGACGAACCAGCATCGAACCCATGCGGTAGCATTGTTATCGGCCACGAACCATCGGGGTACGATCTCCCGACTTTCACGAAATACTCTTCTAGAGAGGATTCAACTTGTGGAGGACGTAATGGCGACCTTGCGTAAATTACGCGGCACCGCTCGAAAGCTGACGTAACGAGCTTCGCAAAATTCACCGCTAAATGTTTCAAGGACGTACGGGAAGATTATCAATTTCTCATAAGGAATGTTATTAAATGGTCATGAGGTTTCTCATTCTAGAGATACGATCTATTAGACCTTTTTTTTTTTTCATCGCTCAGAGTAAATCTAATGAGTCTTCTGTAAAGATTACCGATGACCTTTTAAATAAGCAATTCCGCTAAATGATTCTCATAATGCATAGATACATACGTACTTTTCTTTTTTGTCTTTACGTCCTTTATCTCGTTTTCCTCGCGTTAACCGGCAGGTTAATTAATAATTAATCCGTCTTGTAACGAGCCGTTTGAGTCTCAGGTTAAACTGTTGGACCGTATCAGGGGATGCTCGAACGCGAGAAAGTCCGTACCGGTGCCGCAATCGCAACGGCCTTGACAGTCTCAACTGGGAACCGGATCAGTCTAGACGGCGTCGTTTCATCCCTGCAATTACCGAACGATCGGTACGCCTGTAACCCCGATAGCATTTATTCAGTCCCTAGAAACGATCTTCACGAAGTGGAATGGTGAGAATATATTTTACTCTCTTTTCTTTATTTATATTTATCTTATCGGAAGGAATGTAAAAAGAATGAAAGTAAAGTTTTGATCGTTTTGGATCGCATGATAAAGTTCCAAGTGGATTCCCTATTAAAACTTTTATATTCCTTTTTTTAGGGTAGAACCTGATTCGGTGGATGCCGAAGTATCAAGATTAGTAGCAGGATCGTCGACAACGACGACGACGACGACGATTACGCGAAATAATCCAAGACGATGTTGCAGAACTTCGACCAGTTCGGGCTACTCGAGCCACTCGCCGCCTTTATCAGCAGGTTCCTATTCCTGTTACGCGTCTGCTGTACCTGGTCAGAGTATTTTTCGTTCAACAGCTCCGCAAACGATGAAAGATCAATTCGGAGGAGGTCTCGCAGTAATACACGAGGGCGAAGCAATTCCACGTCCCATATGGCCGTCTGTCTTTACCAGTGTACCACAAGAATTCTATATCCGCGATGACGGCAAAACCGAATACGATAGTTAGTAGCTCTATTCGTTTAATATGTGTCAATGTAAGCATAAATATTAACGATAAGATGTTTTATAAATTATTTCTTGTCTCATAGGAATGTACACGTGTTGCGGATGCGGTTGTACGTACACTTATTCGTGCTACGATTGGAATTACGGCCGACCGACGGGAACGTCAGCGCGCGAGATTCTTCTAGAATTATCAAGGACATTGAACTCCGTTATAGAAGGTGAGACGACGATGACACCCGAAGAGATTTTACAAAATATATCGAAAACCGTGGCTCAGGGGATAAATCTGAAGAAGAGTAGTATATACGAGTACGTACGTCACAATCCAGCATGGTTGAATGACGGAAAGAACACTTCGTCAATTTTGAGCAGTAAAAATTCGTCACAGTCGACTGGAAAGGATTCGTCGTCGCTTCAAAGTCGTACGAAACACTCGTCTTCCTCGTCATCGACGAGGGTAAATCCGGTGAATTCGAAAGTTTACGGTAGCACCCGTAGATTTTATAATTCGGCTTGGTCAACGTCTAGATGTACCTGCGACCCATCTAATAGAAACGTCGAATCATCGAGATGCAAAAAGACTAGGCCGGAATTGGAAAAGAAGTCGTCTTCAAGTACGGAGATTCATTGTCAAAAACCATTGGGTTTGTGTACCTGTAAATGCTTTAAAGACTCGACTCAGCAATCTAGAAGGAAACAGAGTACTTGTACCAGTGTTCAGATCGGAGATAGTGAGAAACAGTCGATCGTTGGACTAGACGGTTTAAATCAAAATCGAAATGGTCTTGTTTCTGATGAACCAGAATACACGATGGTGAGTTCGTATAGGTTTGATATCGAGATTAATGAATTTAAAATTGCTAATCTTTCCGACGCTCCAATTATCATTTTAATGAATACGAGTTTTCGTATCTTTATACGACCGGTTCTTTCTTTTTTGCAATTATTAGCTGTTGGTTTAACACGAGCGCGTTTCTGTGGAAACAGAATTGTTGTCAAAGTTAGTTAGTTGCTCGATATCCAATTGTAGCCATTTCTTTTTTTTTTCTTTTTTTTTTTTTCTGTATAAAAACTATCGTCAATGTAACCAACGCGTAAAGAGCGATGTTTCAGCAGTTGGAGTGTAGCGACGGTGGTTCCTCGAACGAAGGGATAGTCGTGCCGTCGACGAAAGGTGCCTGGAATCATCACAACACGAGAGGATTCATCGGTGATTTGGATTTCACGTTGGACGTCACGCGTGCCGAACGTTTGGGTCGAGCGATTGCGAAAGCGAAAAGGAATCGGCAATGGTGCAGAGCTCTGACCACTTTATTTGGACTAGTCTTTTTTGTTTTAAGCGTCGTCGTCGTTTCGTTGTCGGTGACAAGGGGTCGAAAAGTTTTCGGTAGCATGTGAAAAAGCTTTTTTTTAAGGAACTAAAGCGTCTTGCGACTGATACTCTTTGCTAAGTACGTATTTCTCAGTACCTTATACCAGTTAAGTAAAAATCCGCAGGGTTCAGGAAGGGTCCTGCAAGCAATATATGGCTGTGACCATGTCCTTGTATATCTTATGTTTTAAATGATGTGTGTATTCCGAAAGCAATGGCATTAAATAAAGAGAAGACGATAAGATATGATTCTATCATCTGGCGAGCGGAACGACTATGATACGTTCTGTTATCGTATAGTATAATCTTTAATGGTCTGATAAAATTAAAAAGAGTCTTACGTACCATCCCTTCCTCTCTCTCTCTCTCTCTCTCTCTCTCTCTCTATCTCCTACGTTACAAATATATTTCACGTATCCCTACTCTCGCCCACGCTCATAAATATACTCTGGCAAACGGATCGAAACTTCGTTAGAATCGACACGAGGGGACGATCTCTCACGTCTCGTTTCTTCTACGCTCGAGAGAAATTCTCAGCGTAAGTAGAGGATATCGTTGAAATATAAAAAGGAAATAGAGTTAATATAAGGAGGAAGTATAAGTATAAGGAGGAACGCGGAAGATAAGAGAGAGAGAGAGAGGAAGAGGAAAGGGAAGAAGAAAATAGGAGGAAGCCGAAGAAGAGGAAGAAACATAAGGGCCGCATTACCGAAGCGTTACCGAAGCGTTACCGAAGCTTAACTTGTCGCGGAAATCGAAGCTCAAATTGAAATAGATCGATCAGTAAATAGATCGAGCCATCGGAAAGCACGACGGGACACGGAGGAGCCGTGTATTTGCGTCTTGTAAGTCGAGCGTCGGTGATCGAGCCTTCTGGCAAAGCTCGTCGTGACACCGTTTCGGTGGACTGCTCAAGCCGGGCCGTTGCCCGGGCGCGTTTCGTTGCGTTTCGTTGCGTTTCGTTGCTTCGCGCTGAACGAAGAAAATTCACATTTGAAATTTCACTTTGCTTTCACGATTCCGATCGTCTTCGAATGCAGTGATCAACGTTATCTTGTCAGTGTGCTCTCGCTTGCACTCTTAATCTTTTCTTTCTGGCAAGTACTTATCATCTATAGCTCTCTCTCTCTCTCTCTCTCTCTCTGTCTCTGTTTTACTCTCTCGCATACGTACACCCTTTTTCGTGAATTATATCGGAAGAATGATAACTCACGTGTGGCAAACAATATTGCAAAGCTTACGTAAGGCATAAGGGAAGGGATGGGATGTCTTCACGTGACGTTGTCGATTCTGGACGCTGTGAAACATTCTTAAGATATCGTGCAGTTTTAGGATCATCGTTTCAAGGAATAACACAGTTCGAACGCTCGTGTTTGAGATTTATGAGAGTATCGAAAGAAGAATCAGCCGTGTAGGATGAAGAAGGGGCCGTTGACTTGGAACGTAAAATAGCTTTCTTCAACCTGACGTAGATTAAACACGTAGGTCCAAACGTGATAATAAAGAAAACACGTTTTCGCCGATCGTGTGTGTAAAAACGATCGATCAAATTTAGAAAGAAAATAAAAATAAAATAAAATAAAATAAAAAAAAAATAGTATTAGGGTAAGGTGTAATAGTAAAGAAACATATAAACGACCATGATTAAATGTCTTTATTTAGAAGACTCTTGCAGGGGATTATGCAAAATAAGTTCAGGCATACATAGCAGGTACATAAAGAGAATGTTTTGTGTAATATGAATAATGACCAACAATTGCCGTGTGTCTCATTTATCTCGCACTTATACTAATGACGACTACATTCGCGCTTACTTACGTCTATTTCCGCGTACACAAGACGAATTGGTCGAGTCAGCCGGCGAAAGGTCGACCAGACTTTTCCTTTTAGCGTGCAACCAGCGAGATACATTAAAAAGTAAAAATAATTTTTTTTCGGTAAAACGATCGCGAACTAATAGAATTGATTCTTTCTCCATTTTGAAAATAAGAAAATAAAGAATTTTCATTCTATCGCATTATAAATTATTAATTAGATATAAATTTGAAATAAAAGATGCCATTAGTATTCGTCGAAGAATTTGTACTCCTGTTTACTCTTATATATCTCTCTGAATCCTCCTACGCGTTCGTTCTTAGTAAACAGGAAGAAGGAAAGATCGATGATTAAAAATAGAGATTCCTCCTTGACTTCCTTTCGCATGAATTATTTGTTGTTGATTTCGTTTTAACGATGTCATATAATTTCCATCTTATGTTTTATGGGACGTGGGCAATGCTTTTGTAGAGTAGTTAACTAACGGATACTAATCTTACATATTAAACGTAATTTCAGATGTAGATCAGCATGGCGATTAACATAAAATTTACAAAATTCGATAACACACCATGGGGCTTTCGATTAGCGGGTGGCAGCGATTTTCCACAGCCATTGACGGTCATCAAAGTACGTATTTTATGATTAACGATAACAAATTTGTTAAGTAAAACACGATTGATCGTTCAAATACGATCGAACGGCTTTGGCATTTAATGTTATTTCGAGCCAAAAGTGTCATCCGAAAGTGATGCCAAGTTTTAGTAAGGTTTACACCGATCCTGACGTTAATTAGAGTTCAATGGACGATCGCGAGCATATACGACCCCGTATATTTCTATCCGTAACATTTACGTCAATTAATCGAATTTAAGACTCTCTCGGATTCGATAAATTTTGGCCGTTCCATTTGCAGGTTAACGAAGGGAGTCTTGCAGAATGTATGGGTATAAAAGTGGGCGATGTCGTGGTAAGATTAAACGATCAACCGATCAGCAGTTTGACGCATGGACAAGCACACGAGGCTCTCAAACTGGCAGGCAACAATTTCGTTCTCGGTGTACAAAGGTAAGTATCTTCGCGAGACTTTATCGATACGTTCGACGTCGACGCGATAAAACTTGACAATCACATTTTTTTTTTTACTTTTGTCACCCCGAAATCCATAATAATGAAGAACTATCTTCTCGGTCGATGAAATAACAACAACAACAACAACTTAGTTATGGTATACATGTGCGTATTAAAGAATATCTTACGGATAGCAAGCTAGCAGCCACGAGTCTGGAAAAACGAGTCAAAGTGCACGCACGCTTGTCACTCTCTCTCTGGCTTTATATATAATCCAACGTAGCCAGAATATCCCGGTGCGTACAAGAGTCTACGTGTGGCAATGTATTGCAACCACTTATAAATAGGTGACCCAGAATGAAATCTGTTTATCATTGGTCGCTGGTAATTTTATTACTGGCTTTTCATACCGCACTCGCGTCACCCCTCCTTCTCTACCGATTCTTCATTACCCTTTGGTTCGCGCTCGGGATCACACGAGAACGAATAAACAAAATTTAATATCGACTAACCGTGTATTTTAAGGAGCTAGCTGTAAGTCGAAAAGTATGAGATTTTAATAAGCTGAAACACGATATCATTTCTCTTCGTTCTTTTTTTTTTTCTCGTTGTAGGGAGGAAGAAGCTCGTAAGGCTCTCGAGGCTATACCCGACGAGAACATTGTCCCGTATAATATTTCGGTGAGTTAACTCGTTGGATTTTCTCTTGTTTCGTTCGTAAGAATAAAAAAAAAAAAAAAAAAAGAAAAGAAACAATAAAGAAGAATCGATCGGATTCATCGATTCGAATCGGAGGGTTAAATTCTTCTGTCATAGCTCGCAGATTTGCCGCCAGTTTTCCCGGAGAAAATTCTGTCGGAAGATACGATTTTGGAGAAGCACGAGGTAACGATCGAACGTTTACCGACCCCGGATAAGGCTGAGGAATTGCCGGACAAGCCGAAGGACGCCAACAGCGAGATTATACCGAATCAGAATCTGACCGACGAGGAGATCGCCCAATTGATTCTCGAAGAGGAAGAATTGCTTCCCTATAAGGGAGTATTAGGGTAAATCGTGTGTAATATTGATTGAGAGATTTGGAAAAAAGATCCGTATATATAGGAGAGATCGATTTGAATGAATCAACAGGGTGAACTTCAATAAGCCCAAGCCTCGCGCTACAGTGTTGAAAAGTTCGAAGGTCTTGGAGGAGCTTCAACACATCGCCGCAGCTCCACCACCGGACGTAGAGGAACGTCATCACATTTCGACCTTTTTAAAGAAGCCGGATCGACCTATACCGAAGGCTAAACCTCGCGAACCATCGGAGGGAGAACCGTACAGAGTAGTGATAAAGAAGCAGTCGAAGAAGAGCGTGATAGCACGTTTGGTGGAGAAGGGTCTGATACCACCTGGAAGCCTCGACACGCCTGAACCAACGTCCGAGGTAAAGATGTACGCCCCCGAGGAATCTAACGAAGAATCTAACGAAATTGGGACGGCCGTCCACGAAATCGATGTCCCTAAACTTCTTCTACCAAATTCGATCCGATCTAACGATTTCCCAGATCCCATTGAAAAGCCTACTCTCGATCTCGTTTCCGTTAAAACCTTGACTACTAATCCGAATCCTCCCACGTGTCTTCCTTCCTTAACTCTTCGTCGATCGACGATCAAGCCAAAGCGTCTCTACACGAGAGCTCGTTACTTCGAGAGATCTCTCCTCGGATATCGTAAGGATTCCGACAGAGTCACTCTCGCCTATCTTCTCGAACTTATTCTGGGAAAATCTTCTCCCAATGGGACGTTCGGACGGATAAGAAGGAGGGGCCGTTACATCGAGACTTATCTCGAACGGGAGGACATCTGGTTCAAATCGATGTTTAAGGTTTTCTTTGCTAAAAGAAACGATATTACGAAGGGAAGAAGGTTCAGCAAGCCTCGATACGCCGAGCGACTCCTGACGAGGAATTTTCTTAGAGGAGAGTTCGTTGAGAGAAGGAACACCGCGAAAATGCAAAAACGACGTTTATGTCCTAAAGCTCGATATTTTGAGCGCGTCCTTGCGAAAGACGTACGACGATTGATCGAACTTATCAAAGAGATTTCTATTCGCGTAGATTTAGGAAAATTCTTTATTGGCAGTAACGAGAGAGAGATTAGACAGGGTGCTAGACGACGCTCGAGTTTGATCAAGGTCAAGGGTCATTACTTGGAGCGTTGTTTAGCTCGACAAGACTCCTCCGCTATAGTTTCGACGCTTACTTCGACGCTAACGGGTCTTATCGAGTCAACGAAACGTCGATCGTCGGAAGTTGCCGACGGACAGCTCGATGTCTCGGTTAAAGCTCGTTCGAGAAGATGCTCCTACGATCGCGCTCACTACGGTGAACGTGCGATCGTACGTAATCTCGAGATTCTCGGCAACCTGGCCGAGAAGATGACCTCGAAGATACTCGGTTGGCGCGAAGGTCGGCCAACGAACGACGACCTTGAAGTATCTCTCTCGAATTCGATCTCCTACGAGGAGGAAGGAGGAGGATTTTCCAAGTTCTTACGGTCCACCGGCGAGTTCGTCTCGGCCGAGGTGTTTCATCGTGGTGGCAGGAGACTATCGAGATCGTCCAAGGTCGTCAAGGTCGACTCCCCTATGGAATCCAACGGCTGGCTCGGTTTGCTCGCTCGACTCTGCGGCCTTGACAATGGCGCTCGTTTCTCCGATGACAGCTTGAAGACGTGCGACGAAAAGATCGCTCGTGAAGCCGATTACGAAGCCCGAAGGTTGTCCTTCGTGCCTACCGTCCTTTACAAGGGTCTGACCAATCATATAGGCGTCGATTTTACCAGACTCGTAGCTTACACTTTCGTTCCCTGTGCGTCCGTCGTTTTGTTGTACATGTACAAATAAGATCCTTTTGAAAAATCATTTAGATCCCGTCCCGTACGCTTTCTATTTTCGTTTTCAATGCAATCGAATTTCTTTGATCTTGCTCTAGCCTGTATCGTTTTCGTTTCGGTCGTAACAAATTCGTCCAAAGAAATATTAATCGTGGGCTTTTTAATTGGATGTCGTTTAGTTAGGGCGAAGCATTATAATCGGAATGTTGTATGTTTTAAATCGAAAATAAATTTTCGAGATTTGCGTTTCGTAGATCATATTTCGAGTCGCACAGGCTTATTTTAGAATTCCCGTAAATGCATTTTAATTGATACGTTTGCATTTCGCTTTTTGAAAATTAATTGATTTAAATTAGGATTTAAGCGTATTCGTTCTCTCGGGTTAAATGGAACAAAACAAAAAGTGATCGTAAAAGCGGTGCACGTGTAAAACAGTAGGACTATATCGACGATGTATCTTGAAACGTGCGTTTCTGTTTCCCTTTAACCTAATAATGAAATATATCAATTACAAATAAATCGTCAATCCAGTTTAATAATCGTCATGTTTGCATGTCTATGCGTTCTCCTCGTCGATGTTACTAAAAATACATACACACATATACACCGACACAAATAGATCGAACATTGCGCAGACCTCACACAAAAACGCACATTTCCAGATGTAATACGATTAGCATTCGATCGTTCGAATTAGATCGAATACTAATTGCCAACTGGGTCAATTAATAAATGAGATTGTGAGTCGTGTCGTAACCGTGTTCTTTATTTATTGATCAAAGATATAAGTCAGATAGAGCATGCTTGCAAGAGGTAAAATAATGAAGGATCTATCAAACATATCGTATTCTTTATCATTGTACTTTTTAAAAATGAAAAATGACAAAGTGATCGTATAGAATTTGATCGTTTTTAGTTCTATTTAGTTTGTTAAAGATAAATGGCATCTTCGCGTTCAACCTCTTGCACAGGTTCGATTTGTTATTGCACGCTACGAGATCAAAAGTACTCTTCGGTATTGGAAAATAGAAATTCTTTTATTTAGGCAACGACACCGGCAGCAACTCCAGATCTAACTGGGAGATCGAGCGGAGCCAAGACACCAGATTCGCGTCCGGAATCGAAGTTGGAAGTGATCGAGAGAACGCAGGACGTGGTAACTGAGAAGATCGAGGAAGTTACTATCGAGGGAAAGGATCCGAACGTTAGTCTTGAGGATCTTCGACAATCGGTCGAGAGGAAAACTGTCGAGGTTGAAGTAGAAAAGACAGAAAAGAAGGAGGAACCAAGGGAGGAAAGAAAAGAGGAGAAGGAGGAGGAGAAGGAGGAGGAGAAGGAGGAGGAGAAGGATAGGAGGGAGGAACCAATTCTCGCCGGTATCGAGAGACAGATGGCTGAAGTGGCGAGCAAGGTCGATCGGGAGAAGATCAAGGAGCTCGTGAGGACAGAGATCAATCTCGAAAAACAACTGGAGAACGTGCAGAGTCAGTTGCTCGCCCTGAAGCAATTGCCGAGCGAGATCGAGAATCACCTTAGGGTCGTGTCGGAGCAACTGAGGATGATCATGGAGCTGAGCGGTGTTCAAAACGGCGGCAGCACCGCCGGTAGCCGTCGTGGATCGTCAGGTGAAAATCAGCCTTGATCGATTTTCCTCACTTTCCAAGCCGATGAACGAGATTTCTGAACGCCAGCCAAACGAGCCGGCGCCTACGCGCGATTCGCGAATACGACTTCCATTGCCAAATCGTTCAAGCTCATTCTGGATCGTGATTAAAAGATCTCGAGTGGTAAACTTGTCGGTAAACGAGATCGTCGTTGGTAGGAAGTGGGTTGTAACCAAGATGATCGATCCGTCATGAGTTTTGGTTGTAAGCATGTTTATAAGTCTTGTTGGAAATGAAATTTCGTGATATTCGCGCTCGATCCTTCTAGAAGGCTATTTTCGTCTTGTTTATTTATGTGCCTTATGTTATAATATAAATATATTCAAGCTTCTCGCTTTTCATCTTTCTTTCTTTTTTTCTTCTCTTTTTTCTTTTTTCTTTTTTTCTTTTTTTTTTTTTTCTTTTTACTTTCGAATCTTTGAGGAAGCGCCATTCGTCGCAAGAATTTTGTCATTGAAATCTCTAGGGATATATTACTCGCTTTCTATTATTGACGAAAGTGTGTATTTTCAGAAGATGAAATCGTCGCTGCAAAGCAGTGTCCTCGAGAAAGTAAAGAAGAATTACCGGTAGTGGAAGATATCAAAGAAGAGGATGACGTGGAAACTTCGCGATCCGAACGACCATCGACCGCCATGTCGCAAGAACCACCACGGATAATAGAAACTACTGACGATGAAGAGCAAGAAACCGAAACGAGAGAATTGGATGGTACGATCTCCATAAGAAGTAGCGACGACGAAGGTAGTAGGGTCAAGAAATTCGTTGTTTCGTACGAAACCAAAGTTATGAGATCGAGAACAGCTAGTCCAACGCCTTCCTATGGTAAATATCTATCATTATATGGCACCTAATCGTTTATTCAACCATTATAGATCTAGTTACTATTATTGTTAATTTATTGTCAACGAAGCGTTCGTGATTACGTGAAAGAACGAGGAAATAGTTATTATACCTTCTTATGCACCATTATAGGTAGTTTTGAACCAGATCCAAACCTGTCACCGAAAGATCAAGTTATTCAGGAGTTGCAGGTATACGAATGAGGGATATTGCGAAGTTTCACTGGAATGTTTTTCATTATCTTTTTTTTTTTTGTGTTTAAACGTTGGAGAACACACCATCCAACATTTCTTTTTTTTTTTCTTTTTTTTTTTTTTCTTCCCATGCATTTCATACCACGTTCACTATTCAAGCGTTTCAGTAATAATGTTTGAAAGTGATACCTTGTTGTCGAACTATATCCCTTCGTATCGTACTTAACGTTTTCCAATTGGATTTAAATCTTCTTAGGTTAAAAATAATCTAGGATAGATTATAATATCTTATTTCCCCGTGTCGCACGTGCAACCTTGGAACGTCTTCGATATATTGTATTTCATCGTCTCTTCTATTTGTATCCGCGTACGTGTAAAAGAATTTGTTTTCTAACTCACTTTCTAATTCACTCGTTACATTTTTAGTACAGGAAAGGGAGAAAACATTCGCAAGATCTCTGGCCCCAGGCTAAACAATTGGAACTCACGTTTGGTCGTAGATGGAGATGTCCAAACGATTTCTTCAACGACGAGATGATAGCCGAAGTATTATCCTCTCAAGCGGAAGTTATTCGCGGGAAAGCACTTGGGTAATGGAGGTCGCTAATTACCGGCTAATTATACACTTTTACGCGAAGCTTTCAATTAATTCGCTATGTTTCCATTTACGTGCAGGGTAAACTTTAAGAAATACGAAAAGACAAATCTACCGAATTACGATCATCTGATGAACTCGAGTGTCTATAAGATGATTCATAAGATGGAACGCGAACCGAAGAAAGGTATACCCGCGAGGCCTCCCAAAGTAAACGCCGCCGAGGACATAATCGAGAGAGTCGTAAGTTTTTAACGTAAGTTCGAAACGTGAGAGTCCTGCTTGCGTGGTGACAAACGATATTTAACGAAAGGCAATCGGGTTTCTTGCACATACATACGCCAGCTTTCTTTAATCTCTCTTTCAGAAATAATCGGTATTCAGCCTTGCCGATGACAAAAGTACTCGAAGTATTAGTCACTAATGGAAGAGACGTCAAGTTGAATGAGATCATCGAACGGCCGTGTCGACGATCGAAATAAGAGGAAACAGCCAACAGTCGCAAGAGGAATCAAAGAAAGAATTTCGAAAGGTGTTCGCGTTGAGATATTCGAAAATGTTCTTTTTTTTCTTTTCTTTTTTTTTTAACCTTGGTTTCACGAGAAGCACGTCATCAATATTCGAACCAATAATCGAAGATTAATTTATCCGAATGATTTTACATAAATACGTATAAATATTTGATCGTAGACACGAGATTAAATGCGATCGAGTGTGAAGAGCACGTGTGTTGTACACACATCCCTTATATAAACCCATGCATATTTCGGCATATTTTTTGCTCTCGTAGATTCGATTAAGAATTAAGTGTATAACGTTAATAAAAGAAAAATTCACTTTGTAGACGTTATTACGTTATCCATTTTAGGGACATCTTGTTAATCAATGATAAGAGGAAATCCATTGGTAAGTAAGTAACTGAGTTCTCGTTAATTATGTTAATAGTTTTTCTTGGTATGTAAAACGAATCGTACGACGATTCGTGGAAGCGATTACAAACTTGAACGTGGTATCGCCGTATTAGTCGAAAGTCTTTCTTAATTACTTCATTTCCATTTAAACTCATTAACCACGTCGATGAATCAAAGAGACCTCATTTCTCGCTCTACTTGCAATTACTAGATATTTAACGAATAATTGATCTTATCAAGACGAAAACTTTTAGACTACTAGTCGATTTTCACACTTTTCTAGACAATGAAGATTAATTACGACTGATATCGCACGAAAATTTTCAAACGTGAAATCAGAAACGATCTATAAATCGTTATAGGTCCTTCGCAAATAGATCCCTATTATCGATTACGTCTTTCCTTGACTGTTACAAGAGCTACGTCATTAAAACGAGTCAAACTCAGTGGAAGAACGGACATGAAGGAAGTATGGCCGTTCGATGCCGGAGGCGCTTCCGGAGGCGATTCCGCTACTTCTTCGGATGAGTCTCTCGTACTTTCACCTTTCCGGGATTACCACGAAGTACCTCTCTTGATTCGTAGTAAACCGCATACGATCCGGTTGAGTCATGTCTGCGTTACGTCCGTTCCGTCTTCGTCCTCTTTCCTTTTCTCCTCCTCTTTCTCTTCTTCTTCTTCTTCTACCTCTTCTTCTTCTTCTTCTTCTTCTTCTGCTTCTTCTTCTTCTTCTTCTTCTTCTTCTTCTTCTTCTTCTTCTTCATCTAGAGGATGCCGGTGCTTACGCTCCATGAGCGTGACGTCGGCTCCGAGCAATTTATGTAAAGCATTCTAGGCATGATTCACGAACTAGTTCGCGCCCTCGTGACCGCCACCGGCGCAGAATGCAGCTACGAAGAGGAGAAAGAGAGAAAGAGAGAAAGAGAGAAAGAGAACCGTGCAACGGTCCAACCGCCGTGGCGTGCGTTGCACCTGGGGATGCAGGTCTTTTCGTCTCTTTCTACCGAAGTCTACCAAAGTCTCGTGCCATCGAGATCCGTCTCGTGTCTTCCTCGTTTTTATTCCTATCTTTCAAGAGGTTTTTATCCTACAACGGAGAGATACAATTTCGAATCGATAAGTAGGTCGATCTTATGAAAGAAACAAACTATTTCTTTATTCATTCATGACAAATTTCTTTATTCGTATTCTTTCGTAACATTGAATAGACAACTTTTATTTTCAGGGACTTTTGGATGATTCCTTTGTGAGAACGTCGATGCACTCACAATCCATGAATTCGTTTTTCAACTTGTTCCATGGTGAAGATTCAAGGTCAAATATGATCACTGACGTTGCAAATTTTACTATAGAACGTTCGATATCGTGGAAGAATTTTATTTAACGGCCGATTATCCCATTCATGACCCCAAATGACCCATTGACGGCAAGAAACGATGACTAAGGCGCCGTTCGTCCACCCTCATATCGCAGTAGGATCTTTCGAACTGCTAGGGAAGATACCAGACGTGTTTCTGCATTTAAGAACGTTCGTTTTATTGTCGCGCTACGATACATGCACGCGGGTATCCGGTAACGTCGATTCATGCAGCTCGCTTCTGCATACATTTCCGTTCTTGATGCGGGAACGAAAAAGGCCGAAAAGAAGAAACTCCATAATCCTGACGCTCCTACATTTTGTTTTTCCTCGTTTCTCTTCCCTTTTATTTTTCTTTTTCTATTTTTTCATTTTTATTTCTTCATTTATTTTTTCTTTTTTTTTCCATTAATTTCTGAGGAACCTCATGAAATCACATAAAAGAAATTAAAAAAACGAAAAAAGCAAAAGAAACGAAATAAGAGTGTGAACGCAGCATGTTGCATAGATCGGCCAAAGTGTTCTTGTTTGCGAAGCTACAGGAGACAGCAAAGAAGAGGAAGAAAAAGAAGAAGAAGAAGAAGAAGTTTTCGAGGGAAAAGGAGCAAATAAAATGTCGAGAATGTCGAAGTAGCAGGATCGTCGTCGTCGTCGTCGTCGCGTCGTGGAAGGAAGAAGAGGAGGAAGAAGAAGAAGAAGAAGAAGAAGAAGAAGAAGAAGAAGAGGAAGAAGAGAAGGACAGTACTCTCGTTCTCTCTTTCCCTCTGTTTCTCTCTCTCTCTCTCTCTCTCTCTCTCTCTCTCTCTCTCTCTTCTACAATCCATATATATACATATATATAGAGGAGGCAGCACACCCTCCTTCTATCCCCTCCAGCAGTCGACGGTATTCTACCTCCTTCCTCCACTCCGTCGTACCATTCGAAATCGCACGTAAGGCCCCGCTGCCCGACTGACCGTCCTCGCTACCTTTACTCCGGCCTGCGCGTTCTTCGGGAACGTTTGTGCCGTTCCTCTTCCGAGCGCGCGCTCCCTCCAGTAAGCTCTCGCACGTCGATCGACGAGGATCGAGGAAGAATAGTAGAAAAGATACATTGGTGTGCAAAACGTGTTATACGAGAATAATTGCTCTTTTTTTTATTTTTTTTTTTTTTTTTTTTCGTTGAAAACGCATAAACGTGCTTAATAATAATTATTCACTACGTAAATAATTTTTTAATAGCCAAGAGAGTAATAATTACGTTGCGTTATCAAGAAGAAAGAAAGATTAGGATATAGATCGACGTTAAGAAAAAAAAAAAAACGTTCTCTCTTAAATTCATTAGGGAACGTTGAAATTAATTTGTCCTTTTCATTTTGATACACGGACCTGGATAGATCGGATAATAAACGTAGTTTTCGGTGGAAAAGAGAGTTACTTTTTTTTTTTTTGGTTATTAAGAAAAGGGATCAAGCGAGTTCAGTGATATGGCACAGCTGATAAGCGTCAAACTTTCCCGCTTCGATGGATCACCCTGGGGATTTCGTCTTCAAGGTGGCAAGGATTTCGGTACTCCATTGATCGTACAGAAGGTATGTGCGTTTTATTTTTCTTTTTTTCCTTCTTCTTCTTCTTTTTTTTACTCATGCATGTTTAGGTACAATCAACGAGTTTGCAAGGTATCCAACTTATATATATATACTTTGTTAGGATCGAAGGCGTGTCGATGCATAGAAGATTAAACGATTAAAATTTATAGCGCGTGGAAGGCTCAATTAACGGCAAGCAATTTACATTTACTCAGGCTACCGTATCTAGGATAGACACGATCGTATTCGTATCTTGGAAAATCCGGTTGTAGACAAAATTATCCTCGTGGATATGGAAAGTCGAACGACACCGCGATCTCGACTGGCGCCTAGTTTTTTTCATTTCTCGATCAAGGACCGTTCGATCACGATTTAACCGATCGTTTTTAACTTTGAGATCGACTTTCGACGAACGGTCAGATCGAATTATTTCTTGGATATATTATCGATTATATAAATGTGTGTGTGTATATATATATATATCTTTCTTTCGTCATATTAACGATTAGTTAGAAATCATATCGTTTCTTGGTATCATCGTCGTCATTAGTAAAGAGATACATTGCGCATAGCTTACTCGTAATACGTGCATTCTCCTAAATTGTTTGATAATCGAAAGGCACGACCATGAGCTAATGTCGTATTTGTTTGTCTCTACTCTTCGCCGACGAGTCCATAAAGTTGAGGATGGTATTACGTAAGGCCGAGGAAGCAAACGCCAAATTATTTCACGCGCATCGGTAGAAATCTTTGCCAACTACGCGCGAAACGCTCGGCTCGTCGCAACCGTCGTGTTTTGGCGATGAAGCGAGTTGGTAATACGAGAAGCTTTTGGCCGATGTTCGAATGACGAGGGGGATGCTCCTACGAGTATCGGACTTTCTTCTGTCGTCGAGATCGTACTAAAGATCATCGCGATGATCATTGTAGAAGTCACCATTGAGAACGATCATCGTCGACAGATTAGAATGAACGATCGTTTCAGTTTAACTACTTTAATACAAATTCGCAATAAAGAAAATCTCGTTTGCTTGACAGAGTTGATTCCAACAAATAATTAACGTCCTTTCCTGTCATTCGTATAAAATCAGATTTGCTTTGAATAGTCGATCGGGAGTAAAGACATTTTCTTTGTAATCGACGTTACGAACTTGGCCTTCTTCTTACGGTGCTCCGTTTATTTTACGATCCCGCAAATACGGCCGTCTACCCGCGCCCTCGGGCTTTCTTGGAAAGGAGAGAGAAATATGAGTGCGATGTAAGGTTCGCGTTTGAAACACCCACTCTCAGAGGATACTATACTCGACAAATTTTATCTTTCTTTTTCTATTCGTCCTTATTGATCGATTAAATAAAGAATAAAAGGCTGTCAAGGAAATAATATTTATCTTGTAGTTCTTAACGAAAACTCGACAAACCGGTTGATCTTTTTATTTTTTTCTTTATTTTTTGTTTTGTTTTTGTTTTCTTTCTGTCGTTTTTTTTTTCTTCTCTCGCGAATTTATACCTACGTTATTTAGATGGAATTAAAAAGAAAAGAGAAAATGGTGTAAAGGGACGATTTGCAAATGACGGAAGTAAAGAGAGAAAGTCCAAGTCACTTAGCGTCAGAGTAAGGAAACGTAAGGGAGATGGTGGAAGGGTGTCGAGGGAGAGAAAGAAAGAGAGAGAGAGAGAGAGAGAGAGAGAGAGAGAGAGAACGGCGCGTCGCTGGTAATCCGAGGCAAATTATTTGGGCGTTCTATTTCTAGAAGGTGCCTTTGCGAAACTCGCAAGCCGGGTCGAGCCCCGCTCAAGACGAAGACGACGCCGTCGACGTCGACGACTCTTAGCTTGATGTGATTTCTCTCTATCTCTAACTCTATCTCCATCTCTGTTTCTCTCTTATTTATCTCTCCGCGGAAGTAAATACTTCGAGAGTCTTGGAACTCTCATTTCCCAAGAGAGACTTTTCCTAGATCGTGTATATTCTATTCTTCGAATTGTTAGAAGAAATGACGTTCGAGATGGCTAATCCATCGTTCAAGATTGCAATCTCGGTATAATATCGTCACGTGTTCGATCCAAGATGAAGCTAGTTTCGAGTCCAAGATGAAGTTCTAATAGACGCCTTCTGACATTTATCTCTGACAAGCGCAGGAAGTTTACGGGCGCTCGTCTACATTGTAGATTCTAAAACGGATGCTGCTGCAAAGTATCGAACATGCCTACGTACGTACCTATACATATATACATATGTATATATGTATATGTATTAAACGAGTACTAATCTAATTTTCCAATTGGTTTTATAAACGTCGTTAAAAAAGAAAAAATCATTGACCATCGGTCGATCTTTTTATTTGCAGCTATGAAAAGTACAGAAGTTACGTATGGTCAATTTATAATCCCAAGGCCGTATCGCGATAAACAAAGGCTCTTATCGTAACTATAAGAGGCGGAAGACTCTACCGCTTACTACTTTTTAGTTAATAAGCCTAAAAGCATAAGTAAATATAAAATTAAGTAAATATATGAACAGATGCGGACAAAGTAGCGAAATAAGAATAGATAAACGATAACGAAGATAAGATTTAGAGAGGAAATTTATCTTTTTTCCTTTATCGTATCGATTAGCTAGACTTTTTTTCTTCTCTTATTCTTTCTTTCTTTTTCTTTTTTTCTTTTCTTTTCTTTCTTCTCACAGAAAAAATCGCACCCAAAATAGATGTAAAATTAATGAAGAGTTTTCTAGTCTTTTCCATTCGTCTAATTACAAACGAGTTTTCGTGATTACGCTAGGCACGATATAATAGTCGGCGTAACGTGGGCGCTTAGCATGTTATGCGATATTTCGTTTGGGGACGATGCACGTGCATAGAATGTGCGCTATCGCATCGAGGAAGGACTCACAGCGAATTCCATCGCTCGATTGCGGCCTCGTCCATTTGATAACGTCGCCTTTTCCTCGCTCGTAACTTTGTAGCTTTGAGTTTACGTTTAGAAAAGTAATGTATGCAATCATTATTTCGGCCGATTCATGCTTGGATTATTAAAACTTTCAAAATCATTTAATGATAAAAAAATAATTTGATAAACGTTATAATTTTTTTTATCATCGTAATTTTATTCAAAGAAATTCTACAAGATAGGCATCAGACCAGGAAGAATTCCGTTCACGAGAACGCACTTGACATTACACAGCTTTCGTGTCTTGGATCAAAATTACGCAATGAAAAAGAAAGAGAGAGAGAGAGAGAGAGAGAGAGAGAGAAGAGAGTGCGAGTAAGAAATGGCGCCAAGTTTAAATGCTCAAATCGTTCAAGAAACAAGGAACGATCTTCCTCGACGTGCCAAAAGAGCTTTCAGCTTACAAAATCGAAAATATCAGATAAGATACTAGAATTTTTCTTCTTACGATCTTGTTTGGAAAGACGATCAGAGAAATGTGAGGCAATTTTATCTCGAAATACGAGTTCCTTCCGATAAAGGTTAATACACGAATGTGGTAACAGCTGGTAAGCTGCCAACACGTGGGTGGTTTAACGCAAATATCGCGTTTATACTGAGTCTAGTTAACATTGCGCTCCTTACTTCGGACAAGGAATATCCTCAGGAAGGTGCTGGAATCTCGATTGAAATGGACGATATTTTTACGACGAATAATTCAAAATCGAAATTTGTTCCTTTTCTTGGAAATATTTTTCATACTTTTCAAATCGTTCCCATTAGAATGTTCCATATATGTCCTTAGAAACGATACTAACAACAAACGTATCACTTCGTTTAGTATTACTTTCACGCTTTTTTCTTAATCGATTCTCACGAATATTCTCATCTTTATTGTTACCATTTATGTTCTTTCTCATTTATTTTTTTAATAAATTATTCCCTTCATGTTCATAATCATAATTAAACGTTTTTTCATTGAGAGAAATATCAGAGAAACAAGTTCGACGAAATATCAGCAGACGATCGAAAGATGCCGGCTGCGTGCATTTGCGTCGATTCGCTCATCGATACAAAAGGAAGAGAAGAAAGACACGTTTCTAGACGAGAGCGTGAGTTTATTTCGGATCGTACTCGGATTTCTCGTCTCCCTTTTTCTCTCTCTCTCTCTCTCGCTCTCTCGCTCTCTCTGACATCAAGGAATCTGCTTGTCATTCCTCCATATAGCTTCGAATAAATGTTTCGTTCGATAAGTAAATTCAAGTTTCGTCGAGGATGTCAACGAGCTATCGAGAGCTCAATAGCTTCTCGTTATTTGTGAAAATCGTAGAAAATGAAAGGAACGATCATATATATCTAAGAGTTTCCTAGAAAGCTTGGCTATCATGAATTAACTATCCTTTTATCGTGAATTATTTCGAAATCGATTTAAAAACGTTTTTCCAATCTCTTTTCTCGCTATAATAATTTTCATTATTAAATTTTTCGAAATAACATACTCTAGAAATTTCTTATCGGTATTTTTTAAACGCTAATTACGTATCTACTACCATGGTCGATATATTTTGATAGCGTTCAACGAACATATTTCGTGTGTCGGCCGATTGACGTTTTAATAGAAGAAAAAGAATATTCGACCGTGAATCAAAAGACTTGGCGGCTGTCATGGGTCAGGTGACGTTTCGTTCTGAGCGTTGAAAAATCTCTTCACCGAAGAGAAATCGAAAAAAGGAAGAACTGAAAAAGAAAAAGAGAGAAAGAGAAAGAGAGAGAGAGAGAGAAAAAAGTCCGTGAAACGTGGGTGTTTTGGCTCAAGCCTCCTGGAGTGGCAAAACGTTGCGCGTTATACAGAGGATTACGAGAGGCTGTTCGCTTGCACACGGTACGAAAATGCATGAGTCGATCGAGACGCTTAAGTGAATCATTCTTACCGTTCGATCAGTACATTTTTTACCAAAGAATCTCACATTATATTATTATCTTTTCTTTATCGAGTTTGATAACTTTGATAAATAGTTATATTTCGATCGATGATTCTTACTTTCTATTTTGTACGTTTATTATTTCTTTTTTTCTTTTTTTTTTTTTTTTTTCTTTCTTTCTTTCTTTTTTTTTTCTAACATACTATATAGTACTTTGCAATTTCATACGAAAACTTTATCCTTCTCGCGACAATTCTTCTTCTTCATCTTCATCTTCAAGTTCTGGTGGTTCGATCGTTTTCTCTTCGCTCGCGGCAAAGAGTGAGAGTGAGTGAGTGAGTGAGTGAGTGAGTGAGTGAGTGAGTAAGTAAGAGAAAGAGAGAGGACGAAGCTGCGGAGGCTGAGAGGAAGCCCGGTCCGTGGATATTAATAGAGGCCGAGGCCCGCTGCCGGACGCCACCGAGCTTACTCCCGTGGATATAAAAATATCGCTTTTATTTCTCACCGCGTGTCTTCTCGAGTCTCGTCGTCTTTTTTTTCCGATCTTCCACCCACCTTCTACTCTTTGCCACGTGAGATATCGTATCGTGTCGTTCCCTTGAATTTTTCTCAAAGAGACACGACAATTTATTAACTATTTTCTTCCGGAATCGTTTTGCTTTTTATACATTGCCATGTATTGTTTTGTTTTGTTTTGTTCTTTATTTCTTTTTTTTGATTTTTTTACTTTTCATTTTTTATTTCTTGAACAAATATAAAAGATCGTCCTGTCTTGAAACATTAAATATATATATATATATATATATATACATATATATGAAATCGCAAAGATATATCGAGATCGATAAAAAGTCAAATGGATTGTAAGTGAAATTTTATCTCGTTTACGAGGATTGGATTTAGGAGCGCCTGTCGTAAATGCCGATTCGATTTCGGGAATGAGAGAGGGAGTGGAAGAATAGGGAGGAAGAGAGGAAGAGAGAGAGAGAGAGAGAGAGAGAGAGAGAGAGAGAGAGGGATAGATTTGTGGGAAATTTGCCAGAAGACGAGGGAGCAGGTATCGTTCTTTTCTCGTTTGTTTTCAGAGTGTTGGATCATGATTACGTTGTCGCGATTAGATCAGAATAACGATGCTTTGGAAGTATAGCGACGTAATGCCGTTAAAATTAAGGAAAAGGCCGGGAAAAAAATATCTATACTCTCGGATTTGTGATCTTGTTATTTTATTTTACGAACTAACTTTACGTACGTATTATCGTATTTCATTGATTTTCTAAATAAGAAAAAGATAATATTTTTATTTCATTAATTTTCGCTCGAGGAGCATTTAACGATGGTGAATCACGTTTTGTTAACTCTAGTTTGGAAGTAAATATTTCTAAATTCTTCCTTCTCGTCTTCCGATGGTGGGAACGGATAGCTAAAGCTTATGTACTATACATACATACATATATACATACATATATCTACATATCTATGCGTACACGAAGAAATTGAAGCGCGTACTTTTACAAGAGTGTACAATATCGTATCGGCATTCCGATCGATAGAAATTGAATTACGCTGATCTTCGTAAAAAAAAAGAAAAAAAAAAAAAAGAAGAAGAAAGAAAAGAAAAAAAATAGAGTAAAAAAAGAAAAGAGATAAATAAAAGAAAAGAAAGAAATGACCATCGATTCTTCTTCGTAATTTCATGTTTAAGAATCGTTAAACTGGTGAATAAAAATACAGGTTGCTCTTTTAGAGTAACATTGAACATTCTTTTGAGGCAACATCATCGATGTTCAATGCAGTTCCATGTAAAGCGATTCTTCCAACGTGCATATGTGGTGGCACGTATATGAGGGAACAAAACACATAGGCGGATACTCGAACGTGTATATTATTGTAGTCCATAGCACGAACGGTGTGCGGTTTGTTTGAAAAGATAAGACCCGGTCAGACGTAGACCGATAATTTTGACCTGACGTCATTGTCTATTTCTTCTTCTGTCTCCGAGATCACGTTGAACGGGTAGCCATTGCAATTTTCGCAAAAACAGGAAGTCCATCTTGATACGTTCGACTCTATTCAACCGCAAAACACGAGTGGTCTAAAACTTTCTAAAAACACATGTCGATCCGAGGGTATTAAAATATCTTGTCTGTAATAAAAATCATCCTTTCTCGTTCTATGATTATACAAAACGTCAAACGCTATCTCAAGAACCTTTTTAATAACAACTTTGAAAATATTAATGAGTCCTTGGCCGGTGTAACTAGCGGCAAGAGGGCCTCCCTTACTGCTCTCTCATTAGTGTCAGATTCCGTTCTGCTCTACAAATCATCGTAAAATTCTCCGACTGCGAGGCAACTAACGACAGAATTTTATTCCCGGTGGGAACGACATTTGCATCTACTCTCTTTCTATTTCTCTCTGAGATGTAACCAAGGCATCTTGATGTAAATGAAATCCGAAATCGCTCTTTCTCGCGTCGATAATATCTTTGAAAGGCGAGAGGGAGAGAGAGAGAGAGAGAGAGGGATAATATAAAAATTTTTATACGAGCAATTAGTCGCTACGATCACACGGATTTCTACATTCATTGGCGATCGTAAAAACGCTTTCACTTTTTCATAAACTCAAGCCAGTAAGAAATACACGCGTGTACATAGTTAAGTATCTGCCTATAGGTAGGTACTCTTACGTGGCTTTCTACGTTCGCGTCCGACGTTTTTGAGAGTAGCGCGCGTATGAACGGGCCTTAAGGCCTCGAAGAAAGAGATAGAGAAAAAAGGACAGAGATGCATTCCAGCATGGAAGGTGGGATGGATCCGTCTCTGATAACCCGCCCATTGGAATGCGTACCTCGTACACCTTGGTGAATTCTTTGCTTCTCTCGGTTTGACTGCACTCAAGTGCATCCACCCGTGCATCCACCGTGTCTGCGACTGTTTTCCCAACCTACATATATATATCTCTAATTGTAATTACCTTATTCCCATTGGATTTCTCTCCTCGTTAGGGCTTCTTCTAAACTTTAAGATCGAACACGTTTGCAAACAATGTTCGTGTCAATGGCGATCGGAGTCAAAGAATCGTTAAAGTAATTTTCTAGTTCATGATATTTCTTCGATGGTTTCTACTTTCGTTACACGTGCGTGCGCGTGCGCGTACACGCTTTTAGTGCATTCTTTTCTCTCTCTTTCTCACTATCCTCTCGTACACACATATATATATATATATATATATATATCTATATACGTATGTATGTTCGTATATCCGGCATACGTATTCGAGTCCTATTTTTAGACCGGTCCAAGTCTATTTTTAGAGACAAGCTTTCACGGTGCCTACCAGCAGGTTTAACCCTGACTTACGGGCCACGTCCTACGTCTCTTCTTTAGGACCTACGTACGAGACAACACTCTCATCGACATCGTTCTCATCTTCGCCGTATCGTTCGTCGACACTTCGGACTACATCTATACTCTTACGTATCGTTCTTAAAATCTTGTGTCGATGACCTGACCAAGAAAAGAAGTCAAATTGTTCCATGGATAAAATGTCTCTCAACTTTGTCGAATAGTAAAGAAAAAAAATACAAGAGACAGACAATGTCTTTCTATTCATACATTGTAGACAAATTGCCTCAAGTCGATCGGTTTTAATGCGACACGAAGTGAGCAAACCGACGACGAGAATATAATCGACGTGCCAACCCACTTTGAAATTATACTTACGACGTGACTGTGAAACGAAATGAAAGTGTGTAAAGATGATAGAGAAGAATAGGGGAGATCGAAAGTTTTATCTTAAAAAAGGGAAAAAAAAAGAGAAAAGGAAAGGAAAGAAAAAAAAGTTGCATCGCATTTTCGTAAAAAAAAAAAAAAAAAAAAAAGAAAAAGAAAGAAAGAAAGAAAAAATCATCAGTCAGACGTAACAGCGAAGCGAGCACGTAGAGTTTTGGCAAATCTTGTGTATCGCGCTGACACCAATGACGCAATTTCGTACTTCTATTTACAGGAATAGGTAGGTACATCCGACGAAACGAAACAACAACTGACACCCTGATCCGATTTCCTCGAGATGACTTTAATCGTTCGCAAAAATGATAAAGAAGAGGTATCGTGAAATTATCCATATGTCATGAACGAAATAATGTATGGTATCGTTCGGGCAAGTGGAAAAATATATTCATTTTGTATTTCATGACTTTTTAACACAGGACAGACACCCAGAAATTGAATGCATGACGCATAAGAAAGTATATTCGCGTAATCGTTTGTCATCGGGTTGGGATCTCTAAAAGTGATCGCGTTTAACAGACGCTCGTTTCTTTTCCTCTTTCCTTCTCTCCCTTTCTCTTTCTCGTTCTCTTTCTCTACTTTCTTCGCTTCGTACGAATCCGACCTACATACATTCCGCGTTCCTTCCGTCGCGACGAACATAAAAAAATATGAGCTGTCTATCGAGCAAGAGGAACGGCTACGACAGTGTCTCTTTTACATTAATGTGGCTGGACCAAAGAGCATGGATTCGTCTTCTTGGAGTGGTAATAAAAATAACACCGATAAATTAGATTCGTATTTATAGAAAAGGCGGTTCCGAGAGAGCGGTTCGATTCTCTTCTCCGATTGGATAGAGAAACATTAATTGTTTTCTATAACAGCCGAATGTTAGGGTTCAAGTGAAATCGGAAACGCATTTCCTAAAGTAACTTTGAGCTATTATGGTTTCTTATATCGTTACAGTTTCATTTAGTCTATGATTTTTCGTATCTGATCTTTTTCGTTTAATTTTTTTTTAATCGATGAAATCGGATCGTACCGGCATCGGCCTGACATTCTAAATATAAAAGCAACGGTTACCGACATATCTCCTACCGTAGTTATTAATAATGCACGTCAAAAATCGGTTAATTAACGACGATCTTCATTTATAAATAGCTTTTTCTCTCGGCAATAGTTCGAGTCTTATCTCATTTAGCAATACATTGGCAGCGAATAGATTCGCAGAAAGCCGTTCATCACTTTCGTCGCGGTCCAATGCATCATTCTCGCGCCTTCCTAGGATCGAGATGTGTCGATAAGAGTTATGCGTAACATACATAACATGTCATTTTCATATCAATTTCTACGACTTCCGTAAATAATATTTTACATATATCGATTGTCGATTTATTGCAATCGATCCCATCGATTTTAATTCATTAAAGTCGTAACGCCGAGTCGAAGTGATCGATCGAGATCGTAAAAGGTCAGTACGGATAAGATCTGAAAGAGATCTCAAGTCAAGAGAAAATGAATCGACTCCCACGAGAGAGTCATGTGTGGAAAATAAATTAGTTTATTCTTGCTTAGACACTCGTTTGCTTAGGAATTCTAAGTATTGGTCTATTAAGAAAACGCCACTTCGAACTCGAAGTCAATGATCTCGATAAGGTTTTCTTTTTCTTTTTCTCTCTCTCCTTTCCCTCTCTCTCTCTCTCTCTCTCTCTCGCGCGCGCGCGCGCTCTTTCTTGATCTCCATCCTTCTCGCTCCTGCGGTCTCTTCACGTGAATGGACTCACAGTGTCCGAGATGCGAAGCGTAATGACGCGCGTGCACTTAAATATAGTGGCTGGAAGTCTGGAGTAAGAAGACGAAATGACGACGGAGGGTACGAGAAAGGAGAAGAAGGAGGGAAGAAAAGGAAGAAGAAAAAGAAGACGCACGTCAGCGTGGGCACGTAAAAATAGACGCGAAGCGAGCCGACGTCTTCGTCGTCGTCGTCGTCGTCGTCGTCGTCGTCGCGTTGTCGTCGCGACGTATCCGCACTTCGATCCTTCCCGGGATTTCTTTCGAATTAAAAGGATCGTTAACCCTTCTTACGACTGTTTTATATTTAACGATCGAATCACCGAGAACAATTTATCCTTCTATCGGCGACGAACGACGACGACGATCATTGATAAAGTATCGACGATAAAAATTGCGAGAGAGCCTTCTTCCAAGATAAAAAGATAAATGAAATTGAACGCGTTGCAGGTCAATGGCGGGTCACCGGCCGAAGCAGCGGGTCTCAGAGCCGGGGATGCCGTCATTAAGGTCAACAACACGGAAATGTACAATCTGAGGCACAAGGACGCGCAGGATGTCATCGTTAGAGCTGGAAACAACTTCGAGATGACCGTGCAGAGGTAAAAAATACTAGCTCGATATCGAGTTAACTTTTCTTCTTTCTCCTTTCTCTCTCTCTCTCTCTCTCTCTCTCTCTCTCTTTGTTCGATCGAAACTTTTTAAGCTGTGTTAATCGTTTCACGTAGAGGCGGCAGTACTTGGAAACCAAGCGTGACGCCGGTATCGTCTACGCTTCCATCACCAACGCCTGCTGTATCAGCTGGTAACATTACCCCAGTCACGAAGACGTCCCTGGCTGCAAAGAAACAGGATGCACCACTTATCGGAAGTGGACATAATTTCAGTCCGAAGCCATTCGTACGTACACACATACGAGATACATGGTATTGATTAAACTAATAATAATAATAATGATAATAATAATAATAATGATAATGATAATGATAATGATAATGATAATGATAATGAGCATATTGCCAAGTTTTTGTAAGATCTTATAAGAAAAAAAACGAGCTCGATCTATTCTAAACGTTGTTATATTTAAAATTTACAAATATACTTTGTGTTTTAGCTGAACGGAACGAGCGAGGGTCCAATAAAGTCTATCGTAAACAAACAGTACAACAGTCCGGTAGGAATTTACAGCGAGGAGACCATCGCGGAGACTCTCTCCGCGCAGGCCGAGGTTCTTGCCGGTGGTGTCCTTGGGTAAAATAGAAAAGTTCTCTCATTACGAAAGACTTCGTCTTACGTACACGTTTCTCGTTTACTGTAATCGTCGATATTGCAGGGTTAATTTCAAAAAGAACGAGAAAAACTATAATGCGGAAAACAGCGAGGTATTTAAGATGGTTCAAGAAGCTGATAAAGAGCCGAAAACACCCGAGCCAGGTTAGCTAATATATTAGGATTAACGATCTATAAAAATTTCATTACTTTTCTCTTCGCATTGATCGAAGACGTATCAATGTATTTATTATATGTGTATATATCTAAATTGAAAAGATCGCTGGAGAACGAAGGTCTAAATATCTACTTTCGAAAAAAAGAAAAAAGATAAGAAAAAAAGAAAAAAAAAAAGAAAAGAAAAAGAAGGAGAAAAAAGAACGATCGATCTCCAGAGATTTTTCTTCGAGCGTAGCAAATGGGAAAAGTTTCGCTCGAGAGTTTCTGCATGCGGAAACGATAACTTGTTTACGAAATAGCGGAGCCAACTGCTACGAGCGGCGTGATAACGCCATCGTCGCCTGCCTTGGCGGGACTGAGGCCAGTATCGGCGCCGGAAACGAAAACGCAACCTCCGTCGACGCCGCAATCGAGCCTTCCACCAGGACAGAACATCTGTGCCGAGTGCGAGAGGCTCATCGTGTAAGTTCAGAACAGCAAGCCGAGAGATATCCTCTCTTTCTCGGCCTTTGCTCTTCTCTCTTTACAGAAGACAATGATCATCTTTATGGACGAGAAAGGAGCGATGACGAACGCAATGTCAGATTAGGAGGAGGAGGCCGTTTTTCTCTTCTCTTTTAATAGGGAAAAATAAAAAAAGAAAATAAAACAAAAATGAGAAACTCGAGTTCTGGTCGTTGAACTCCACAAAGGGCGTTTACACATGATACACGTACACATATATACACGTACACGTATACATGAAGGAGAAGGAAAAAGAAAAAAAAAAAAAAAAGAAAAGAAAACGCACAAGAGAACGTCGTTGTCAAAAGGCGAAGAGATAGATCCAGTATCATTTTCCTCGTTTTAGTGACGGTCTTTTTCTCTAATTCCATGTCGTAGTTTCTTCAAGGACAGAGTTTTACTCGTCGGTGAGCCACGCGATCGGCGGAAGGGCCACCTCGCCTAGATCACCCACGCCTCTATTTCACGCCCTTGGTGGCGGTGGCGGTGGCGGAGCCATTACCCCGAATAACTACGAATATCCACGAATATCAAACAACGAGGATCAACGTCGGGACCCGTCGCTCGTCCGTTGCAACAACTGCGACCGAGTGATCGTGTAACTATTTACGATCAGAAAGAAAATGAAGTATCTGTAGGCCTTCTTGCACGATCGACGACGGACCGAGGGTGTCTCTTTGACTGGGCAGAAAAGAGAAACGAGCTTTTTTCTATTTTTTTTTTTTTTTTTTGGATATGTCCTAAATAAGAAAACTCGTTTTTCTTGCACCTCAAAGACATCGACAATTTTGTTGTCCATTTGAATTGCTCGATTGTCGTACGTACGCTGGTATATCCTTCTATCTCGTGCTTCGATTCGTAGAAAATAAAAGTGTTCGTCACTTTTTTAAACCAATACCTATTGTCAACTCTTCTGCGCTAGTTATCGGATCAGGTTAGAAATCAAGACGAATTTCCTTGATGAATCGAAGCACAATAATACTTTTCTTATCGCCTCTTCTTCAAAATCGCTTCTTCAAGAAGAACGAAGAATTCCTTCGGTCAATGTGCCAAACGTCTATTAATTTCTAGCATCTCGAACATTTCGTCATCATCCGAGCTTGAAGCTTGATACCTGCTAGGACTTTTTTTCAGAGCGAAGACATACTTTATTCAAGCTTTTCTTATATGCCAAATCATTTACTTATTATCTCTTTCTCTCTCTCTCTCTCTCTCTCTCTCTCTCTCTCTTTTTCTTTTTCTCTTTCTATCTGTCTGTCCGTCTGTTTGTCTCTCTTTTTCTCTCTCCCTCTCTTACACTCTCTCACTCTCCGTCTTTTTTTCTTCATCATTTATTCTCTGTCAAGAGACAAATCGTACGATCTAGAACCCGCTTTTGATGTTGTGAATATTTTTTTGTGACTGTATAAATATTTTTTGTGCACGCGTCGAACGTCTTTTTTTCTCCTTTTTTTTCCCTTTTTTTCTTTGTTTTTTGCGCTTTTTGTGAAGCAAGGCGTTGCCACTCGTATTTTTATCATTTTCTTTTTTTTTTTTTTTCTTTTTTTTTAAGGAATTCTTTGAAATCGCGTATAACCGTTTCTTTCTCTCTTCCTCTTCGATTATTTTTTCGTTATCTTTAACGAATGTAATTTGGTGTTAAAGATAATTTACCGTTCGAATTTTGAATTGTTGCGATTATTACACAGTACAAATGGCGTTAAAATATGACTTTTTTGATAGAAAGAATTATGGAAAGTATTTAAAGCCGTAATGATGCCTGCGACAGTTGTTAACATAAATCATAAATTCATTTATTCTCATACGTTTGAATAAATTCGTTTCGAATATCCGGCCTCCTTCGTCGAGGTGTCGAGCTCCTCTCTCTGTGCTTTCTTAAATATTTTAAGAGATAAAATACAAAAAAAAAAAAAAAAGAATAAAGAAAAAAGAGAAAAAGACAAAAGAATAGGAATAAAAATGAAATAATAAAAGAAAAATTACAAAAAAATAAAAGAAAACAAAACAAACGAACAAACAAACAAAAATCGTGGCATGTCCGATTAAAAAGTTGCTTTTTAGCGTCCGTCCGATGAATAATGTATATATATATATATATATATATTCTCTACATTGTTTTAAGTTGATCTTCTTAACGCGAAGATGAGCTTTCTATTGATAAAATCAACTTAGAATAATGTAGCCGAGTCGTGTACACAGGACTAAAGTATATTATTTTCTTTTCAGAGGTGTCTTCGTTAGAATCAAGGAAAAAAATCTTCACGTGGAGTGCTTCAAATGTTCTACCTGTGGCACTTCTCTAAAGAACGTTGGTTATTATAACATTAATAACAAATTGTATTGCGATATTCACGCAAAATTGGTAGCCAGACAAAATGCACCTCCTGGTGTGATACCGGTTACTATGCCACCGTAAGTGAACTCTAATTGCTATCATTTACGTAGGTAGATTAAAAATTCATGATCGATTAAGTTGATAGATCGAAAGGAAATTTTTCTTGGTACATATGAAAAAAAGAAAAAATTTATAAGATAGTAGAGGGGGACTGTAGGGACTTGACGAGACAAGTAAAATCTATTTTAGAGAATGTGTGGGATAGAGCATAATCAAGAAGCTAATAAATCATCGGCATTGATTTCAGAGGCGGCAAAGCACCAGCCAGCACGATCTCGGCTGCGCTTTCGAGCGTTGGCGCACCTTTATCGCCGCCGCTAAGCAATCACGGATCCTCGCCTTTACCGTTCACCGTAAGTCTTTAAACTCGAATTATAAAAAGGTAGCATGAAAAGAGAGATTCGTATGCTTTTATTTTTTATTCTTTATTTTTCTTTCTCTTTCTTCTTTCGTTTATCGCTTATAACGCAACTACTTTGCATCGAAAGTCGCTTTTGCGCACGCGAATGATCGGGCGAGATTATTTCCAAAAAAAGGAAAAAAAAAAAAAAAGAAAAAAAGAGAGATATAAAAAAGAACGTCTTGAGGATAGCCTAACAAATCGTGTGTACTGTTTTTTTTTTTTGCTTGGCACTAAACGCTTTTCCAGAATTGCGGCCGTACTAGTCCAGATTATGGCTTCGATCGTCAATCAAGACGGACCCCGGTCCCGAACAGGAATGGCTGCATCAGGAACGGAGAGTGCAACGGGGAATCGAAAACGTTTACGAGTACTATCACCATCCAGACAGGTGGTGGCACCGAGGTTGGCAGTGTGCTCTGATTTTATTATTTGGATTCGACCAATCTCGATACTTACTTTTTTTATACTTCCGTTATTCTCTGCACGTCTATTTAATTGTACTTTCGTATATGGCTTGTCCAAGGAACGGCCTCGACTTTGATCGTGAATCTTTCTTCTCCTTAATGATAATATTTAACGAACGATTCGTCTTCTAGCTTTAAAATGGTCCAACGTTTCGTTTGAAACAAAAGTTATCCTTCGTAAAAGTGAAAGTAAGCTGCAACGAAAGATCAATCGTTACGAGTTAGGCGGAAGTGACGCGTCGATTCAATGATAATCGACTCGATATGAATCGAATTTAAAGGTGAATTCAATAAAAAGAAAAAAAAATGAAGTTCGAGAACGTAACTGTATGGTAATAAAATCAAAATCGGCTGATCGTTGCGTGTCTCTTATGTAAGCAAAACGCAGCATTACGCAACGAGTAAAAGTTACGAGCTCTCACGATTGAGATTAGAAATCATTTGGTTCATACTTTAATATGCATAAACTTTTATATCATTTAAAGATCATTCTTTCTTTATGTTCTCTACGATCACTACGATTAACAACGAACTGTTATTTTCCATTTATTTCATTTTACCGAATTGTTCAATCAATCATTATTAGACCCCAAATTAAAATGAAGATTTTCAATTAGAACATCAGCATCCATTGTCAAATCGTTAAACGTAGTTTAATCTAATTTACGAAGCCTTACTCGTGTATGACAGCATGCATCGCGAATGCGGTCAGGTCTTATTTATATTTCACGCTGCTCTAAAAAACGATCTCAATTGCAATTGCTTAGAGTTACGATACGAAGCGATAAGATTTCTTCGTATTTCAAATGTAACAGTTGAAAACGATTTTACGTGTATTATTCGTGTTTCCGATGATTTCTTTCATTATATAAGAATAGGATGAAATAGAATTAGATTCGGTTGTGATATAACGAAAGATCGATTTATCGAGGATGAATCAAAGGCCAATCATTCTTAAAATTTGTTATGCCCATCGTGACTAATTAGTCATCATCTGGCCTCTTCGCCATCTTCGTTTCTTTTGCTACATCTTCTTCTACTTCTACATATCTTCTTCTTCTTCTTCTTCGTTCCTTCTGTTTATCTAATCGCCGTTCTCATAAACCACGTGACGGATTTGTGTCGTTTTGTGTATTTACAGTCCTCTACTACAACCAACAACAACACCACTACCACCAATCACCTTGGCAGTTCGCCCGTCGATCCACCCGGTTTACGATCAGTCCAGGTAATATCTTCGAACGATCAAGTAACTCGACTCAACGACTTCTCTCAGCCCCTAAACGCGCCTCTAATTTTTCTTCGGTACGTTCGTGATCGTCTATCGAAGCGAGAAGTCATCTAGAAAGATTCATTAGAGAGTAACATAATCGTTCGTTTAATATCATTTTAAAGCGGATCATTTTAAATCAGATTCTCCGAACTTGAAGAAGAGGATAATTAGACGGTTTCTTATCTAAGGGCGTCTATGAATGGCTGTAATTAGAAAGCGAAGAATTATTATCGATTTAATAATAATCGTTTGCACGAGCCGTAGTAACGCCAATTAACATTTTGTGTGTCAGTGTACGTACACTTATTAACAACGTTGTGAACAAATACAATCTATCACGATTATTAATTTCTTCAAGATGTGATTAGGGTTTTCACGTTTTATACGACGAACAAAGAAAAAAAGAAAGAAAAAAAAAAAAGAAAAAAGAAAAAGAAAAGAAAGAAAAGAGTAGAAAAATAAAAAAGAAGAAAAAAAAAGAAAGAAGAAGACAAATCCCTTGATTTTGTTTTTTTTTCCAAACTCCGATATAATCTTGTTAAAAATAATTTTCATTCCAACGTAAGTCCATTTCCATATGGTAAATAATATCATTGTTGACGAGAATTTCTAAGGCAATCGAAAAGTACAATGGGATGTGTAAATTAATATCAATGAATATCTTTATTTTCAGGCACCAACGTCGAATAGTCTAATCGGGCCTAAGCCTTTCGGTGGATCGAGTACTCTATCGAATCTCTCGTCATCTCCTATAGTAAATTCAGGAAACAGTATTCTTCCACGCGCGCAGAATCAGACCGCAACCGGTAAGCTTTCATTTCGATGATATCTAACGATAATTTTAATAAGGAAACAAAAGAATATGATAATTAATCAATAAGTTATTTCTAATCTATCTTGAAATAAAATCTAATCTCTATTGTATTAAAATCGTACGTTATAATTCGTATTCTTTTGATGATCCTTCTCGATAATAAAATTGGATAATAAGAAAATTTGCAAATGATAACGCGATAAACATAAGGATGACGAAACTCGTTTGATTTGCGACAATGATCGCGCTGATGTCTCAAGACAAGTCCTTTTAACAAATACATAGGATAAAAGAAATAATTGATTGACCCAATCGTCGAAAGAACGATCTCACAAGCACGTTCTCCTAGCGACGAGCTCGCTTTTGTCCTTGGCCTAACTTTATCTTCGATTGTTGCAAATAGGTCTCTTCTCTGCACTGCCAAAGCCAAAAAGTTCGCCCTTCAGAGGTACGACGATAGATTAGATTCGGCTGACCGAGTTTCGAGCTTTGGCTAATGCGTCCCCTTTGGCTTACCTCCTCACATTTTTCCACTCTCTCTCGCTCTCTCTCTCTCTCTCTCTCTCTCTCTCTCTCTCTCTTTCTTTTCTTCTCTTTATCTATTTGTATCTATTTCTTTCTATCTATCTTTATCTTTGAAATTTTTCTATCTTTCACGCTCGTTTCATTTCCCGATCGAATAAGATCGAATCGTATCAATTTTGTGCTTCGAAAAGATGACATATAAGCATCCTCTGCTCTCGCTTGTGTTTTTCGCATTAAGTTCGTTCATTATTATTTGCGAGGACGACAACGATTTGACAACGAATCGAATTAATTAATAATTAATGACATATTAGTCATTAGTAAATTGTCGATAATATCGTAATAATATTAAATGGAACATAAAAATTTATTCTTATAATTCGTATAGCTTTCCCTTGTAATATACTTTATATATAAAAAAAAAAGTAATGTTTTCTTACACAAACAATCGTACAAGGCGTTGCATATATTAAGGCGCGCTCATCATCGTCTCCCAGTGCCATCTAACACTGGATTATCCGAACTAACTTTGGTAGTGCATCCCCGACAGTAGGCAATATTCGTACATACGTGCTCGAAAAAAAACAGTATTTATTAATTTGATTAGGTCACACAAATATTATACTTAGTATTTTCCTTGCTCGTTGAAATTGCGAAATATGCGACACCTTTTCTATTATCTAATCTAATTTTTATATAGGTAATTTTTTATTAACGATTGTCGAACATAAACCTTCCTTTCACTTTACAAGACACGTTCCTCTTTCCTTAAACGTAATACTGCTTTTCTTATCTTTTTTCAGCCGGTCCATCTTTCAACCCAAAACCCAGACCCTTCTCCCTCACATTCGCATGAGTCGGTAGCTCTCAAGAAACGTCGTCGTCGTCATCGTGCCGATGAACGAATTGAAACGCCGATTAAAAAAATATAAAAATAATAATAATAATAAAATTCATATTCGCAATCTAATTTACAACGCGTGAACCATCAAAGTTATATTCAAATTAAATACAATTCAAATTGTTCACGAATAATTATTTATATCTCTCTTTAAAATACATTTAAAAAATTACACATACAATGCGTCGTTTACACAAGGAATGTTAATATTTCGATAATATACATACATTCACGTATATATATATATATATACGTGATTGATTCTAATGAACAAAAAAAAGAAAACAAAAAAAAAGAAAAAAAAATTTTAAAATAGAAAAGGAGTGTGCGTTAAGTAGCGACTCACTTTAAACAAATAAAATTCCACGGCGGAATAGCTTAAATGTTTGTCTGTTGACCGAGCGATGTGCCAATTAATAAATGATAAGTAAATAAAAATTCTATTGTAAACAAAGAATCAACATAGGAAGAGTATATAGTTATTCGCTCGATAAACGCGATCAATTCATTTTGATAAAGTTGATATCATATCACCTACGTGTCATCTTCGAACACGTTCCCCTTTTAACTGCGTTTTTTCTCAGCTTTGCGCATTGAAATTCTCGAGAGAAGAGCTCGAGGGTGGACGTTAATATGCGGCTAATTATGCGGTTTAACTAACGAATTTCTTTATAATTTTGATCGCGCGATTGAATATACGAGTGCAGAGTGACTTTGATGAGCCCACGAGAAATATAGCCGCTATTTTAGCTAATAAGCAATAATTATTAATAGAAAGAAAATTTGGCTTCGACATTTTCTCGAACGCACTGATTTTTCTCTCTCTCTCTCTCTCTCTCTCTCTCTCTCTCTCTTTCTTTTTTTTCATTTTGCTATTTTCTTTTTTATTTAGCGCAATCCGGCATGTGCCCATTTTCTTACGTCAGTTTTATCTGTCTGTTTGCGATTCATTACAACGAATAAACAGGAAACACGCAGATAAGAAATTGAAGAAAACGGGTACGAGCCGTTTAACGTGCTTTTTACTCACCGCAAATTTCTCTGTTTTTTTTTTCTTGTTTCTTTCTAACACGCCCTCTCTTCCAACATCATTTACCGCACGTCTTGAGTATCTTGTATTACCCGTTTTCATTATTCTTCTTGCTTCTTCTATCCTCGCCTATTTGTATTAACAAACAAACAAACAATGGCTACCATACTCCCGTACAAATTCCCCATCCCGAAAAAACCTTATCAGAGGTCCACGAAAAGTTCTATTATTACGAGACCAAAGAAACCACAACATCACCTTCGAATCCACCGATCGAAACAGCTAATAATCGTCCACCGTCCACCAATCCATCGACGAATCCTAATTCCGTTAAATCTAGAAGTCTCGCTTGGCCACCGCCAAAACCGATCGAGGACATCACATATCCAACCGCCAGTCCTTTGTACATCGATCCAAACCCGGTGCTTGATCGTAGAGATCGGCACGCGGTGAAGGATAAACGTGCGAGTATCGAGGCTTGCGAGAGAGCATTGAGTAGAAGAAGCGAGAGTACCGATCGCGAATACGAACGAACTTCACGAGAGGGTTATTATTTCGATCAAGACGTGATGGACCGTGTAAGCTGTCCAGGTCCGGTTTATAAACGAGTCGAATTGGTAGATAGCAGTGGTACCAGACGAGAATCAAGACGTGAAACTTCGCGAGCTAGCTCGTCCGAAAGCGGTGTCAGAAGATCGTTGACACCAACGAGAATTTATCAGCCTATACCTAGACCTTGGACAGCAACCGTCTCTTCCGGTGGGAATCTTTACGAACAGAGTTATGCCTCTGAGGAACAACCAAAGGTCTGCAAAAAGTACATGCAGAGCGAGATCTGTCAGAGCGAGAAAGTTTGTCAGCGTGGTATGCAAGAGCAACCTTATCGCGAAGAACATCGAGCTTATCGAGCTGAGATATGTCAAACGGAAGAAACAGTATGTCCGAAACCACCGTTGCCGAGTCAACCGATCGCTATATGTCCTGAAACACCGCGAGAAATCGTCAGAGAATTTGATAAGGAAGTCATGGATTTGAGAAAAGTAAAAGAGGACACGACCATAGATACGGCCGAGACATCCAAAGTCGTACCCTCTGATATAGCAGCCATTCAGAAGGGTATCGAAGGTGAACACGATCTTATCACCGAAACGGCCGAGGAGGATATCGGCGACATGCACGTAAAGAAAACTACGACGTACGAGAAAACTGTCGAAGTTTTATCACCTAGAGAAGGTTCTCCGGAGATGGAACAAATCGAGGAAATAGAATCGTGCACGCGTAAAAGTACAACGAAGGTCGAGAGACAGGTCGAAGGTACGACAGAGACAAAAACAATGGAGGAGTCTGCCGAAGTTGTTTCCTCGGCTGTCGATGCCACGCAATTGATCGAACAGGCTAAGAGGGATGAAGAAGAAAGAAAGAGAGAAGAAGAGGCGGAAGAAAGAAGGAAGCAAGAAGAGGAAGAGAGAAAGAGAAGGATGGAAGAAGAAAAGAGAAAACGAGAAGAGGAAGAAAGAAATAAGAAACGCGTTAGTTTCAGAGAGGAGCATGAGGAGGACGACGAGGAAGTCGTCGAAGTAATACGAGAAAAACCTCTTGGTAGAACGGTCATACACGAGGAGAAGGTCACTGAATCTGATGGCTCTACTCCAGGTCGCAAAAAGATCACGAAAGAAACTTACGAGGAGATTGTGGAGGAAGTACTCGTTCAAGAGCGTATTAAAAAAAGGGACGTGGAGGAAGAACGTAGAAAGAGCTTGCGAGAACAGGTTGAAGTTCACCAGAGTCTCAGAGATCAAGGAAGACATCCGACTGCCCAAGAACGAAGAGTAGCATCGAAGTATCAACCGCACGATAACATGGAAACTTGCAAGAAACACGTACAATTCATGAAACAAACTGAGACAGGCCCTAAACCGATATCCGAAGGTCCTGTACAAAATTCCACGCCTAAGGAATGGAAATCCGAAATGGTAAATGCTTTGACCACTGCATCGGATCGTCCCTATACACCTTTGAGCACGTCTTCCAGCGTAAAAGAACTTTATACCGAAGAAACGATTTATTTGGATCATAAGATGAGACCAGTCCCAAAACCGAAGGAACGTCCGATATCGCCATTCCAACGTGCTCTAACGATAGCTCCAGATCGTCCTTATACTCCTCTCAGTCGTGTTATAGGACCGGAAGATCAAGAAATCGGTAGAGCTCAGACACCAGCTGTTCAACCTACGCCGAATGGCGTTTGTCCACCGGCCGATATTCTTTACGGCGAAACGTCTTATCGTCGAGAACAAATCTGTACGAAGAAAATAGTACCGCAGCCATTACCTACACCACCTCCTGATTATCGTCTGAGAGATTCCTCGACCTCACCTTCAAGATCTCGACCTTGCAGTAGAGCCGACACACCTAACAGTAAACCCTCGACCGTTGGATTAAGAAAACCAGATACTATTCCAGCTTATCAAAGGAATCTCGTAGCCATGAAGAAGAGCCCTGTTGAGGGACAGTCCTATATACCTAGTCGATCGCCAACGCCAACGCCAAAAAGAAGCAAATCTCCGGCTCATGGTCCACCGGAACCTCCGTGTTATTATACAAAAGCGCAAGCACCTAAAATCAGAGACGATCCTCCCTGGGCTGTTAAAGAATCTCATCCTCCACCGTCGAAACAAAGCTCGATACATTATCCCTCGCGTAAGATCATTAATTATACCGTAGAAGAGGACACGGATACTGGCCATAGGAAGCAAGAATACGTAGGTTCAAAGACGGTACATTACGATGAACGACAGGCGGAAGAAAAACAACAGGAATCCGATTCTGTACACGCTCAATACCAAGAACGGCGATGCATGACGAGCGAAGATACCAGCGAGGAAAAGGATACCGTTTGTCATATTAAAAAGGCACTGCAAGTTGTCGAAGATTACGAAAGATGTGAGAAAAAGACTATGGAGGTTACTCAGCCATCGTCAGGAAATAAAGGTGAATGTTCTATAATTCAAACGACCCATGCAGACGTAACTTTACCCTGCCCATTAAAGCGTAAACCTGTCGAAGTACCCAAGGTTCAACCGACGTACAGTAGCTCGACCGAGGTACGTCACGTTCGTTATGAAACACCGACTCCACCTGTGACAAAGTGTCCAGAAACAGGAGTTACCGTCTTACCGTGCAAAGCTCATTCCGATCGTGGTACCAAAACTGGCGTGGTGGTCGTGCCCTGCGACGGACAACCAACCTGTCCGAAGTCTGGCGTTTGCGTGACGCCAACTTCCGATCGATCCGGGGTTTGCGTATCACCGTGCTTCGGTCTTAAACCTGGTTACTGTGGCCAACCATCTGGTTACTGCGGTGGAGAATCAGGAGGATGCGATTTTGACATCCCCAACTGTCCAGAATCTGGCGTCTGCGTCGCACCATGTCCGGATGGCTCCGTCTGCGTGGCACCTTGCAAGAAATCTGACGGACAGTGTCTTCGCAAGAGCCAAAGCCGAGGAAATCTTCCCTTTCCACAAATCCCATTGCCCTACGAGGAAAGGTCTTGCCCACAAACCACCCAACGTTCCTTCGAGCCAATCCACAAACCAAAAACTAATCTCAGCGGTCAGCTTGCGCGACTAACAGCTAAAAATCGTGATATTCCCACTGTGCAGCTTTACAAACCACAACCGCAACAATGCCAACAATCTGGCAGCCAATGTGAAAACCAATGTCAAACCAAAAAAAGCTATCATTGCGAGACCAAAAGCTTCTATCAGTCCCAAAGCCATTGTCAAACCGGAAGTCATTGTCAGTCTCAGACTAGCTGCCAGGACCAGTTCCATTGCCCCTCTAGTAAGACCCAAAATTTAGTAGACCCACCAAAAATGTCATCCCACCCGGATCTAGGTACCGGAGGCCTTGGTGGTTCCGGCTCGAAAAGCGGATCGTTTGCTGGTAGCAGTGCACCCAAACGTGGAAGGGGTATTCTCACTCAGGCTGGTGGACCAGGTTCCCGTGTACCACTCTGTGCTCATTGCAACTCCTACGTCAGGTAGGACGATGCCTGGCTCGTCGATCGTGTGCCTGATTTTTCGTTTTTGCTGCATTTTTTCCTCTTGTCTCTTTCATTTTTTTTTTATCGCAGTGTGTCGTCGCATTTTTATCGAGAGTATCCAAAATAAGAGGAATTCATTTTCTTTACTAATAAATAAAATATGTTTGTCGTTTTTCTTTTTCAGTGCTTATTGAATACATTGTGTTTTGTGTTACTTTTGAATGGATCATCATTACTTAACCATGTGCCGTCTAAATAACTAACATTATTTCGTTGCACGTTGTTGACAGCTAACGGAGAAAATACTAATCACATGACAAACGGTTTCGTCGTAAAGCCAATATGCTGTCAAGACAACAAGCATTGCACGAGGTTCGTATATTTATCTGTGCTTCAAAAGAAACATTTGAACAATTAGTTAACACGTGCGTCTGTGTGTATGTATGTATGTATGTATATATATATATATATATATATATATATATATATATATATGCGCGCATGTATATAACTTATCTTCGCGCCAAGCTACGTGTGTTTTTCTTGTTCTTTTTATACACTTGATTATTTATTGTGTCATTAAAAATAATACATTCTCCATTTAGAGGACCATTTATTACCGCATTGGGACAGATTTGGTGTCCCGATCACTTCGTATGCGTGAACACTCAATGTCGTCGTCCATTACAAGACATTGGATTCGTCGAGGAGAAAGGACAACTTTATTGCGAGTATTGTTTCGAAAAATTCATTGCACCTTCTTGCAACAAGTGCAACAACAAAATCAAAGGCGTAAGTTTAATCGAAAACTTGTCAATGGACAGAACGTACAGATGGTATCAATTTTTAGGACTGTTTAAATGCAATTGGAAAGCACTTCCATCCTGAATGCTTCAACTGCTCGTATTGTGGTAAACTTTTCGGTAATAGTCCATTCTTCTTGGAAGAAGGTCTACCCTATTGCGAAGCTGGTTAGTTGATAATCATTTACATTATTTTTTTCTTCATCGACACAAACATGTCATTCAGAAATGTATTTATTTTCTTTTCAGATTGGAACGAACTATTCACGACAAAATGCTTTGCCTGTGGATTCCCAGTGGAGGCTGGAGACCGTTGGGTAGAGGCCCTCAATAATAATTATCACAGTCAGTGCTTCAATTGTACAGTAAGTCTCGATCATTTCTAAAATAGATTATATAAACAGAAAGGAAAAATAACGATCGATCATAATTATTTGAAAAACTTATTATCATTTATAAATGTTGCAGATGTGCAAGAAGAATCTCGAGGGTCAAAGTTTTTACGCGAAGGGTGGCCGTCCATTCTGCAAAAATCACGCGCGTTAAAATTCCGCATTCGATGATAAAACGTGCGGCAAGAAAGAAGAGGAAAAGAAGAGAGGGACGAAAAACAAAGAGATTTTTGAAAACGATGAAAAGTCCTTTCTTCGCGAGTTAAAAACTCTTTTTGAACGTGAAACTCCCTTTGTCATTGAATTCCGTTCATCCGTCTTCTTTTTCTTCTTCTTTCTTTCCTTCTTTCTCTTTTCCATATCGAGCTGAAATCATTCGACTAACCGATCGTTGCCAGAGCTATGAACACGCCGGACTGACGATAATCTTACGAATTACATTCTATTTTTCATCCTTTTTCCTCTAACAACGACGTTTCGCCTTTCGAGTTAACAATTTTACTGGACTGACTATTCGAGATAAATCGAAAGGAAAGGATTCGTTTAATCCGTACGAGTTCGTGGCTCCATCGCGTAACCGCTTGCAAGCGTTCCGTGTGTCGCAAAAGAAAATAGATTTATATATATACATATATATATACATATTCCTACATATTATATACCAAAAAAAAAATAGAAAAAAAAAATAGTGAAAGAGTTGGCTAACAAGAGTCAAGTTAAAACAAAAAAAAAAGAAAAAAAAAGGATAGAGACATTCGAGACGCATTGCCGCACGTGGCCGGAATAAAAGCATCGTTTTATATATTAACAAGGCAAGGACAAGGATAATAATAATTAATGGGGGACTTTTAGTCGGGACGGACCGTGCTCGAATACCTCGTAAAATTCAGTGCAGAGAATTCTGCGGCGATACGGACACGATCGCGAATCTCTTTGTCGGATCACGCAAAGGTCAAGCGAGCAATTAGCGATTAACGAAGAAGGATCATTGCCATATTTCTCGTTGGTGCTCAAGGTGTATTCGAGGATGCACTTTGAACGATGAACGAAAATACCCTGTTAAAATGTCGGACCTATCGCTAGATTCGATCGAGAGAGAAACGGAGAAGGGAGAATGTGTGAAAACGAGAGAGAGAGTGTGTGTATGTGAGAGAAAAAGAGATAGAAATAGATAGATAGAGAGAGAGAGAGAGAGAGAGAGAGAGAGAAAGGATGAGTGGAAGAGAGCACGAATGAAAGAACAAAAGAAATAGAAATCTAGACGATTTCGAAAAAAAGCTCTAATCCGATCACGTGCGTAGCGTCCGTTTAGTAGTACAATTATCCTTGAAAATAATCTATAAGCGATTCGAAACGTTTCGTAGCTTCACTCGCTAAGCTTTCTCGTTTACATATATATATATATGAATTTAACGATTCGAGGAAAGAGTATTTGAGATGCGGAAATATGTGCAGAAAGATGATTTTGTTTTTTGTTTTTCGTTTTTTTTTTTCTTTTTTTTTTTTTAATGTACTAGTCAAACGTTGAAGAATCGAAGGGGACAAAAATGCTTACATCGAGAAAGTAAAAGAAATGTAGAGACGGTAAAAAAATTTCTTCGATCGACGACGAGCGTGCCTTCTCACTTACGATTCGATCATGATTCTTATGCACGTGGATCATGAATCAACGATTATATCGCACCGAAATAATATTTCTTAGTTTTATTAAATCGAATGAAAACGAATGTTGTAATCATATAAACCTCTATAGTGCATACGAAATTCCCTGTGAGTCGAGCAAACCGATCGAAATATCGATCGATTTTCTCCTCGAATTGAGAAAATATAAAAGAAAAATCGAGAGGGACAACTCGACAAGGGCGAAAGCAGCACACATATATCACGATAATCTTAAATACGAGGTTACCGATTTTTCTGTGCCATCTGCACGAGTTCATATTAAAAAGTATAGAGTAAAAAAAAAAATATATATAAAAAAGAAAAAGAAATGCGAATGCGAAGGAACTCGTCAGACTTGAAAAAAGTAAAATACGATAACAATGATAATGATTATGATAATGATTATGATGATGATTATGAAGAGGATAATGATATGATGATGATGATGATGATGATGATGATGATGATGATTGATGTTGATGATGTTGATGATAATGATAATAATAATAATATAATAAATGTGTAATTTTAGTTCGTAAGACTTTGAAGGAAAGTTATTCACGAGCGTAAAATCATCCTACGACAGATGCGAGGAGAGAAAACTATGCGATTCATCCAGGCGTGTCCGTGAACGATGGTTCACATAATCGTGATTAATAAAGTTAATAATCGGATCGATAGCGGGCTTAATTATCGGCAGGATAGAACCTCTCTGTATCTGTGTTACGTGTTGCTTACAATAAAATGAAATGTATACTTTTGCTTGGTTCCCATACTTCTAATCCACGTAAGGTGAATTTTAGAAAGTACGATTAACATTTAGAAAAACTTTGGTCGAATTCACCTCTATACACCTATTTTTAATCCATATCCGTCCTAAACTCTTTCGCACGAAATACCATTCACGATCGTGAGCCGATAAAACTGAACTTTCTTCCTTCGGTCGTTAAACTCGAGAGTGTAATTTTCAACGAACCCCAAAAAGAAACTAACTACATACTTTTATCGATTCGATGTTGTACAGGATCGAACGTTCAACGTCGTTCGACATGAAAGCAACTTCAAAGCGAAAGGGAAAGGCAATATTAAAGCAAGTCCCACTGACCGTCTTTAATAACGATGACGTCAAAATTGCGTTTAAATAATTTCCATACCTTTGACAAACTCGTACCTAAAATATTAACATCAATAACTCGAGGAACCTTCGAAGTATAGAAACGTAGAAAAGTTCAAAGTCGAAAAGCTGTGATCGGATTGCGTGTACCTAATGAGCTTTCTTGTAAATTAATACTTTTCGAAATTCCTAACTAAGAAAGGCGAGCGAGTTTGCGCGAGTTTACGCCTTTCTTTTACGTAAAACGCGATCTCTCTTACTTCCGGTGTCCTTCGCAAGCTCGCGCGGTAACAGGACGGATTAACCTGCGCACCTGCGAAGAAACTCAGAGCTATCGCGAAAGCTCGTAAACGCGCCAGTTAGAATCTAGATTTCGTCTAGAATACATCTCGACGAGCTTTTTCTATTTTACACTTAAGTAACCGATCCTTCGTGATCTTGGACGGAAAAAGAAAATAGAAAAAATGAAGAGATCGATCATTTTAATGATAAAAAGGACAATCGTTTCGGCTACAGCGTGATCGATCGCAAGATAAATAAGTGAGTAGCGAATCTCTTTACCTTCGCGGGCTTTTCATTTTGAATCTGACGCAGGCGCAGCGTAGAAGTGGTCAAAGTATCCTTTCGTTTGACTTTTTAATATATGTAACACGGATATCCTTCAGTGATTATTTTAATAAGCTTTTAATAAAACGTTGATCGTCGCTTATCGTTCGTGATATTAATTTACAAAAAAATCTCGGATCATTTTTATTCTTTGCGTATAGCGTGAAGCTAACGACCATCTATTTTTGGCACATACTTTCTCATTGATTTTTCACGATAAGAACTTACGTATACGTCGCATCGAAATGTTACAAGGTGTGAACTCTAATTCCCTCTTAAATACGCCAATTATTTCAGAGTTTCTTGCACGTCATAACATCCTCTTTTCAATCCTATGAGATATATCATGCTCCGGCATGGCAGTAAAATGCTTGGAAGGACCTTTCGTATTCAGACTCAACGAGAACGGAGCAGGACCTCTTCTACTCGTACAGGTATCGTAGAGAAATCGTTGAAACGATTCTATCGCGGATAGGATAAAAGTCGTCATATATTCAAAGTCAAAAAATACAGTCGAAAAATAGACTAGTCGATCTGTCGTCAAACTTTTTAATTTCTTTGGTTTTAATTTGGCCCGGTTACAAAGTTAGCATTGCTTGTTAACCTTGAACCAAATATTTTCGAAGCTACGATACAGATGCCATATCTGCATAGGCGAATAGACGCAACGAATTTCCGCTGCGTGTACGATACTTCTAAAGTCCATGATTAATTACATGCGACATGCAAGGATAAAGGAAGAGGAAGTAATTAATAATAGTTCCTGAAACGACACTGTTCGAACTCGATTATTAAACGAGTATCTCTCATCGCGCGAGTCTTTCGATTTGTCTTCCGATGTCGTTCAATGTCACGACAATTTTTCGTTCGTGACTGCGTAAAACGTTCAAAGCGAATACTTTTTCTCCGCTTCGCGAAGCATTTAAATGTCGAAAGGAAAAGGAGAAAAAAAAGAAGAAAGAAAAAAAAAGAAAGAAGAAGAATAAGAATAGGAAGAAGAAGAGACGAACTTGAAAGCTCGTACCGGAGATAGCTCGTGACGAGGTACATTTATTAGACAAATTGGTTGGGGCGGCTTTGATCGTTAAATGCACCTGGCACAGAACGTAGAAAAGAGAAAAATGGGTTAAATGAAAAGTGAGTCGGGCGTTGCGTGGTCGTAATTTGCGGTTGACCGAAGAGAGATTGTTTACCCCTTATTTATTTGAGATCGCTTTCGCTACGCTATGAAGAAATAACGAGCGGATAGAGAGTGCAATGCACGATTGTAATTTTCAATTATTGTCGTCCTTGATTGGCTTTCGATATAGCAGCAGACTATTCCTAATGCTTTAATAAATGCGACAATAAATCAAGGGCAATCCTATTTTCGTGTTCGAGAGAATTAATAAATCGTTGAGCGCGAAACGCGATGAACGAACTTCCGATGTGAATGCTTTCGTGCGAAGACTTTCGCGTATTCGGGATACCCAGAATTCTCTATACGACTGTGAACGGTTTAAATGGATGATTCATGAAACCTTATTTATATGTTACGTCTCCAACGAGATAATTGAAAATAAACGTCAATTAGAAACGATTTCGAACGAATTAGAAACGATTTATTGACCGTTTTAAATGCTTCAAGAAAAATTACCCACGTTTTTCGTAGGTTTGCACGGAACGAGGATGGAGGGAATACGCGGGAGAAAATAATGTATTCAAAGATCGATGGAATTTATGGTGGCGATCCGGTGGTTTTCCTTTTACCCAATTTAAACCATTATTTCCTTGGCAGGTAAAGATTACGTCGTATCTCTCTTTTTCTCCTATTCTTCTTTTATATTTGACACGTTCACTTGATATTCGAAATATTTTCGTTCGATATTCAATCGTTTCTTTTTTTTCAGTTCGTTAATCGAATACCAAAAGGAAATTCGATCTGTAGAAAGGACAATCTCGTGCGTCATTTAAAATGCATGAAAAAGGGCCACGGCTCGATTTACGATTTCAGGTATGGCATGCGTACGATCATTATTTTCCCTTCTCTCTACACGCATTTATCACAAAAAAAAAAAAAAAAATATAATGCATCTCCCGTCAGTCCTGTAGGATATAATTTGCCCTCGGAATATACGAAACTCGCGGAGGATTGTAGTCGTTACGAGAAGGACGATAGAGTTTGGATTTGCAAACCGGTCAGCCAAAGCCAAGGAAGAGGAATATTTCTTTTCCGTGTGAGTTAAAATTCTCCAACTCTCTTTATTAATTTCTTTTTAATCCGTTTGATATATATTTCTATTTCATTGCTCGCAGAAATTAAGCGATCTCTCGTACAACAATTCGGCCGTTGTACAAAGATACATAGAAAATCCTCTTCTCATCGGTGGCTACAAGTTTGACTTACGTCTTTACGTTTGCGTACCTTCTTATCGTCCCTTGACGATATATCTTTACAAGGAAGGTATAGCTCGATTTGCCACGGAGAAATTTTCCTTGGAACGTTTAGACGATCCCTTTCGTCATTTAACGAACTTCTCCTTGAACAAGCTAGGCCCAGGATATTCGGAGAAAAAAGAACGCATTGGTGCTGGTAAGCCCATGTTAAAAACGCATACATACATCTTCCTTTCTCTTTAAACGACTACGCAACCCTTCCTTTCATTTTTCTTTCCTAGGATGCAAATGGACTTTGAGACAACTCAGACGATACTTCGAGCAGGCTGGATACTTCGATTGGTTTCTTTGGCAAAGAATAGCCTGTCTCGTGAGTTTAACGATTATAAGTCAAGCAGCTGGTATACCAAGCTCTTCTAATTGTTTCGAATTCTTTGGCTTTGACGTGTTAATCGATGAAAATTTAAAACCATGGTTATTGGAGGTACAATAATAGATTGTTAATAATAAATTGTTATATATTTATATAAACTGTATTACTTTTTAAGGTAAATCTTAGTCCAGCATTAAGCAATGAATGTGAGATCGATTCGGAAGTGAAAAAACCATTATTACATGATTTGTTCGATTTGTTGGGCCTTCCAGTCTGTAATACTGGACTATCGTTGTTTAAAATCTGGTCTTACGATCGTGTAGTAAACGAAGAGAACTCGTCTTCCAAACTTTGTGCGAATCGTTCTACGAAGAAAAAATCCAAATTTAATAGAAACGATGGCACCATCATGAATCTATATTCTGAAACACGTTCTGCCGTACGATTTATAATTTTTTTTCAAATATCAACGTGTAAATATGACTAATAAGGTTAATAAATTGATCCCTTCATAGTATAGGAAATCGCCCTCAGAAATGTGTCCGACTTCCTGGTCTCGTTATAATCCTTTATTGATGGACAAATGCATTCGACATGACTTCAAAGGCAATAACATCGGCAATCATTCATCAGGTTCGGTATGGGATAACGGTAGAGATTGGAACGTTCCTTGCGTTCGAGAAGGCGGATGGGTTCGCATTTGTCCATTAACAAGATTAAAACATTCCAAAAATGCTGAATTTTCACAAACAGATGCACCACGTTCCATTGAAAGAGAAATCAAAGACACGATTCTTTGTATAAACAAGTATTCTAAATTTATCTCGTCCACTTGACCTTTCTCAGAATATATATTTGAAATGATATTAATCGATTCAAGCATGTTTTCCTTGTAGGTACTTAAAAGCTGCCAAAGATATCCATCGAGGAAACGAAAAACAAAGAGACGACCAATATAATGCTCTTCTGCAAGCTTCGCTTAATTTAAATGCAGAAGTCTGGCTGCCAGAAAAGTAGAACATAGATATTTGTCTTTATACTTGGTAAGAAATATATATTTTATGTTGCAAATGGACAACACATTCGTTTAAAGTTAAATGCAGTTAACTGCTTTTGCCGATCGAAATCTTCTCTTGCATATGTGTTCATTAAACTTACGAAATATTAAGTATACTTCAATTTTGAAACTTCTAATGTGTCTTTTAAATTAAAATCTTGATCGATCTTATAATCCTGTCAATTATATCTTAACTATTTTTACATAGATATATGTATGCAGTCGTATTGCGCAATGGTGGAACATTAAATAAATGTTCTACGTTTCACCAAAAAACTTTTAGTTTATTTGGATATTTTTAAAAAATGTACATTAATTCACTCCCTTTGCTGCTAACCTCTTGTCACGTTCTTCCGCGATGGAAAGCTTGACACCCTTGTCTCTTGGTAAACTTATATATGCCTTTAGACCTTTTCCAATAATGAATACGTTATTCAACCTATGTAAATCATTCGTACTTAGAAATTGTTCGTATGAAATAAGTAAATGGTGATAAATTTATACCCATTGTTGGTAATATAAAAGAAATTAATTTCATAAAATATTAATTTACATTGACATACCTAGTGGCAAAAGTATGTCCTTGAGAGTCCTTAATATGACAAATATCAAACGAACCAGGATGACGTTCACGACTAACGACTGTTCCGACACGACCTAAATTCCTTCCGCCGGTGATCATACACAAATTTCCTACAAGTAAAAAAATATTTTTTCAAAAATATTATTTTCAATATTCAACAAAAATTCTTCTTGTAACTTTAATCTCATATTAATATACTAATGATAAATATTTACCTGAATCGAAACGAATGGAGTCTAATATTTTTCCACTGGCAATATCCAATTGAATAGTATCATTAACTTTTATTAAAGGATCCGGATAGCGCATTGTCCTTCCATCGTGTGTAACTAGGAATGGTATTCCTTTTGGACCAGTTTGAACTCTCTTGACTTTACACAACTTGTACTATAAAGAAAAACAACGTATAACATGAGAATCATTTTAATTGATAAAAAAGAAATTTTAAAATACCTTAGCTTCTTCTGCTGTAATACGGTGAATAGTGAAACGTCCTTTCACATCATAAATTAAACGGAAAAATTCACCGGTCTTTTCAATGGTGATAACATCTATAATAAATAACACGATTAGTCATTAATTAATTAATATTATTGCTTTATTACATGAAAATTAATTAATATGTTTCTATTAAAACTTCTGCATTTAATTATAAATATAAAATTTGTACTCCTCCTGGGTAATACAGCAAGAATATTTAATCTAATTCAACCTGTGACCAAAAGTAAGGAGCTCATAGATTATTTTTGGCCAATATTGACTGCAGCACTTCGCTATAAAAAGTATTGCAGCTTCGATAAGGCCATAAAAAAAAAATTATATGGTGTTTTACTTACCCATAAAACCAGCAGGATAATTGGGATCAGTGCGTACTTTGCCATCAACTTTGATAAGTCGTTGCATTACAATCTTTGTAACTTCGCAATTAGTTAAAGCATATTTCAATCTGTTACGTAAAAATATAACCAAGGGAAGCGATTCCCTGAGCTTATGTGGTCCAGTAGACGGACGAGGTGCATAGACACCTCCCAATTTGTCCAACATCCATGCTTTGGGAGCATTGAGACGCTTCAAATGTTTCTTAGGACCGCGAGCCTAAGAAAAAACACTTGGTTATTATTTAATAACAAACAAAAATAAACGTGTAAACGTTAGAGGTATACATAAAGAGTAAATGTAAACCATAAATAAAAAGAAGATTGTAATGATAAACGAAATTGTTAGGTTATGTCCCGATCTAAGCATGTACTTTATATAATAATAAATTAACACTGTTTATAAACATTATTTTTAAATGTATAATACCAATCGTACATATCTGTAATCGAAGATAAATCAAATATAAAACTCAACATAATTGAAAAATAAAATTTTCAATAAGCAGCACGTCTTAAAGTCACTTATTTTTCAAATTCTTTCAACACAATTTAATATTACATATATATGCCATTGAAAACTTTAATTAATACACGATATTTTTCACGTGAAAATCTGTAGATATTTCACAGCATACGTTCGATGTGAACGGATTTTGAATTGACAACGTAAGGCAAACTTACCATCTTGGTTTTCTAGACGATAAAGGCAGAAGCAAGTAGTGTCTCTGATTGTATAAAGAAATTGCAGGCGACGCTACTGCAGTTAAAATGGCGGTAAGCGGTATTCGATTTTCATCTATCGATTTTTTTCATCGATATCTACTTCTATTATTCTGGAATCATACAATTATTTTAACAATAATTATTCTGGTAAAAATAATTTATAACAATGATCTAAATCGAATTTATTATAATACATTTATATAAAGTAACACTTTCTAAAATATATAAAATCTATTCATACATTATTTGGTATCACAGCTAATTGTACAATTAATTTCATTAGCAATACTATCCAGTACACTGGATGCACCAATTCTAAATAATTTTTTATTTAACCATGAATCATCCAATTCTTTATTAATTAATGTCATCCATTCTAATATATCCGACGCAGTCTTAATACCTCCAGCTGGCTTAAACCCGACCTAAAGATTTTTATACGAATAAATTATAAAATTAATATGATCATATCATTGGAGAATACAATTATTATATCATATAATTAATCTGCTTACTTTCTTCCCTGTCTGTGTATAGTAATCTTTTATAGCTTTACACATAACTATTCCGGCAGATAAAGTGGCATTTACAGTTTCTTTTCCAGTAGATGTTTTAATAAAATCACTACCAGCCATCATAGCTACCATTGAAGCTTTATATATATTATAATAATTAAATAGTTCTCCTGTAGCAAGTATTGTTTTCATACATGTGGTATTACATGCTTTGCGCATTGTTCTTAATTCGTTATATAGATCTTTCCATTTATGTTCTAATGCCAATGGCCGATTAATTACAATATCAATTTCTTTAGCTCCAATTTTTGCTGCATAATATATTTCCCCAAGACGTGTTTGCAAAGGATATTGACCAGAGGGAAACCCTGCAGCTACTACTCAAAAATTGAATTATTAAGTTAATGTTCTCTAAATACAAAAATATAGTAGAACAAATTTACCAGAAGCTACAGAAATGTTATGCTTTACGTCGCTATTATGTAACACTTTTATAGCATCTTGTATTCTTGATGGATAAACACATACAGCTGCTGTATGCAATGGTTCATCCCAATTATACTTCAAGTCATCAATAGGATTTAAAGCCTGTGAAAATTAAAAGTAAATAAAGAAAACTATCATTGTTATATTTTCATAACGTCATATATTACAACTTACTTTTTTGCACAATTTTTCAATTGTAACAGCTGTATCATTACCTCCCAAGGAAGTTAAATCAACAAAAGTAACTGCTCTAAGTAATGTAACAATTTTATCTGTTCCATTTATACAATTTGCTTCATGTTTTATTTGTTTTACTTTTTCATTTATTTCTAACTCGTCAATAAAAACATCTAATAAATCTATATAGCAAAGAGAGATAATAATATATTAAATAATATATTTCAATTCTAAAATATTGTAATTTTTAATTATAAACAAAATATTCAATGTATTTAATTATTTACCAGTGGAAAATGTGTTATTAATTTTATTTTCAGCATCCATTACTATTTCCTCCTTCGAATTTTCAGACATTTTGATAGTTACTTAAACTGAGACGTTTGTGTAATTTCTGAAATACTCTTTTAATTTTATCTCCTTTTATTATCATATATTCTAAATAAAATACTGTTTCGATGGTATTTTATACATTTATAAAGACGTGGAGTATTTTTGGATCATATCAGTATTATACATATGTATCTACATGTATATATTATCTACTGTTACTGATGTTTATATAAACGTATTTAAAAAGAGAACGATAAATGCAAATAATGAATTCATTTCATAATTCATTAGAAATATAGAATGTATCGAATGTTTTTGATTAGGATAGTACATATGAACGAAGTAAAATAAACTATATCGATTGGCAACAACGTACGATCATTTCCATTCATATTATAACTATATAGGTATTCCTTAGTTTCTTTAATATTCATACTTATAACACATTTTGTAATTGGACGATACAAAGAGAACTGATCATTCAAAAATTAACATAACAAGATATATATTAAAATTTTATTCGCATAAATTTTTCTCGCCAATTCGTTCGTTGTTATCTTCAATATCCACATCAAATCAAGATACAATATAACTTAGTAATTTAAAAATGTTATATATATATATATATATATACATATATACATATGTACAAATTATTTATCTTGTTTTACAATTTATAAAATATATTTTTATTATATTTATGATTTACTTATTACCGCGTTTCAAGGAACCAATAAGCATTGTCTGTCTTGCGTAGTAATATATTACCAATAAAGGAACTACTTTCATTTCGACAATCATTGACAAGGTCATGAGAGAAGGCGGGTGGTTTGTCAAAATAAGGTCATTACGATCATCGGTGAGTAACCAAATATTTTTCATGTCTTCATTAAATAGAATAAGAAATTTATATCATTCATTATATTATGAACATTAGGAATAAATAATTAAACACAATGACGTAAAACGTAGAACAATTTCTATTCCAAATTTGTTCGTACATAGGCAACTCTTAATATATAAAAAAAAAAATCGCATTTTAATATTCTTTTTAACAACCTTGGTAACATTCAGTCATATATACATGTTATAAATATATTATTATAAGTTAAGAATAAATAATACATAAATTAACAAGTCTATTTGAGCTCTTTGTTAATAATGTTAAAATAATATTTAAGAAACCAGGTACCATTAAGTCATTTGATATAAAGGATATGAATCATTAAAACAATTTGTACCATAATTAGTTCAAATAAAATACTATAAAATACTACTAAAATCATTTGTACTAAAGTGAGACTATCATTATCTATGTTGTTCCCATCGTTCCCAGTATTGAGATGTTTGCATTTCTGATAATCGGGATATGGTACGATCAAAAGCAAAAAGTTCTTCTTCGCCAGTAAAAATGTTAGACTTATGATCAGCCTAAAAATATTTATTAACATTATTTTATAACTTTTTCTATCTTATTGAGAGTTTAAAAGTTTTATACTTACAGAATCATGTGAAATCTTCAAATCATCCATTAACATTCGTTTATCATCCGTATATTCGCTTTCACCTTCTGCTACAAATAATTGTGTATGTGGTACTGCAGCAGATATCACAACTCTTACCTGAGATTAATTAGTATATGTTTTATATTAATTTATAATGAAATATATTTCAGTGAAATAATTTAGCATTACCTTGTTGTCATATAATGTATCGATCAAAGTAATAAATCTTCTTGCTTGAGATTTTAATCGAAGATTTAGTTGTGGAACATCTCTTATTATCACTGTATGAAAAATCTGACTTAGTTCCAAGTAATCACTAGCACCAATAGGCTAGAAAGATATAGACAAAGTAATATTTATTATATGATACTTGTTGTGTAATATTAAAAAGAATGAACATTATGTTTACCCTATCGCATAATTCATCAAATGTTGAATCCAGAACTCTACCACAAGTTTTTTGAAAATTTACATTACGACCTTTTATAGAAATTGTGCGTGGTCTTACAATATCATTTTCTTTTGAGCATAGATATTTGAAAACATTATCAACATCTTTTACAACATCTTTCCCTTTTCTGAAATATATTTAAGCCTCTATTAATCATTTATATAATAGTATGAAATATTTTTGTGATAATTATTAACTTACATAAAATATATTTTATTATCTCCAGACCCAGCCCTCGACCTATAGTCAACACCAGAATCTAATGTTTCAACGAAACAGTGGTCTTTTAAGATTTTTATAAAAGGTATAAAATTTCCTCTTTGTAATCCATTCTTGTACAAATCATCGGGCGATCTATTGCTTGTTGCAATAACAATCACACCGTTATTGAACAATTCAGTAAATAATCGTTTCAATATCATTGCATCTGCAATATCTGTCACCTGAAATATATAGTATGACATAATATAAAAAGCAAAGATACGTTTTTATTTAAAGAAAAATATTGTCAAATTGAAACCTGAAATTCATCGAAACATAATAACCAAGCTTCTTCTGTAATAGCAGCAGCTACCGGTGGTATTGGATCAAACGGTTGAAGTTTAGTACTATTAGTATTTCTCACTATAGTTTTCTTAACCTCGTGAACTTTCTTGTGCACGTCAAGCATGAAGGAATGAAAATGTACACGTTTCTTACTTTGAATCTAAAGCAACATAGTCAACGGTAGTAACAATCTTACTTGACATTAAAACAAAGTTTAATTTTATTCTGTATTGCATATGGAAAGCCATTATACCTTTACATCGCTTCTATGATTGTCTTTATAATATATTCCATTGACTGTACAAGGTATATTTCCTGTGCAGCATGTCCTTTATACTATAGAATTACACTGAAAAAATATCACACCTTGTCATAGAACTCTTTAACATATTTTGGCTCCCCATGTGCATTACTTACTTAAAATCTGACTTGAGATACCTGACAACAATTATAAAAAAGATCCATTAACATTGTTTTACCACCACCAACAGCACCATAAAGATATAACCCTTTTGGTGGATCCTTTTTTTTCCATCCAAACCATTTGCCTAATACATTAAATTGATCTGGTTTATATTCATGAACTTCTTCATATATTTTCTGCAAACTTTTTACTACTTTTAACTGACATTCATCATTCATTAATTCTTTTTTATATATTTTTTCTTTCAAAGCTCCAATAGGACCATTAGTAACGTTTAACTTTACATCATGAACATATCCACAATACTGAAAGGAAAAAACAGGTTGTGATCGTAGCAGTAATTGTGAAATGTAACTTAAACCAGAATATTTTTTCACAAGAAGGATAATCATTGTGGTCGTAATTATTCTGAAAGAAAAAAATAGATTATAAATTTCTGTAGGTAAAAGGAAACTTCTTCCAAATATTCTATTCACTGTTTTTATTGTCTTTTTGAAATAAAATATAATCAATATGGTTGTGCCTTAGTCAGCATCAAAGAGATATGTCTCATCAGGAATTTGAATTGCACATGCTCAGTAAAATAATGAGTAATGAATGGAATATTACATACATTAGTAAGGAAATAAAAAAAAGAATTTTCCTTCTTCAATTTATTCAGTTCAATGTACACAGAGAGATACACGTAATTATATGCTCGAATGAATAGAAAATTTATATAACGTATTTGTTCATATCGTTGCGCTTCATAAAAGAAGTTGCTAACTGAACGCGATCAATATGGAAACATAATACAGCTCGGACGTTACGCTTATGGAAAGATACAAAAAGATCATACCGAAATTAAAATTTTTTTAATAAAAATCTTGTACAAGGTACAAGAAGAGGAAAAAAATCTGTCTCTTGTCTATACCCAAGTTTGAAAGTCAGGTGATTTACGTCACGATCATTATCAAATATTCTACGCTCTTATCTAACTTGACGCGACATTTTCACTACTAACGATGTCTTTAGCTTTTACAACGTATATACACTCCGGTACTTATTCTTGACAGTACGGGAAAGATCTTTTGAAATTTTTACGTATTGCGCGCTACCAGCATGACGTAAGGGAGGTTAAAAAAAGCAAGACAATGACGTATTTAACGTCTTTATTACATCCACGATCATGTGTATACGTTGAAAAGGAAGTACACGTTCAATCTTTAACACAAATGTCATTTCCTGTTACCGTATTTAGATAGAATCGTTTTTGCCCTGTTTAAACAAAAATTAAGTATTTTTTGATCGAATTTATATTGGTCCGAATACATAATCAAATTTTTTTCATTAATTATTGCAAAAGATAAAAGTCTTAAAAAGAGATAACTAGGAATTATATGTGTTAAAAAAACTTTCGACGAAGTCCATGTTATATAGAATGCTGGCATTCAGCCAATCGTAGCTTCGTTATTTGTAACGAATTTAGAAACCCGTATATTTCATACGTATAATCAATATTAATACAATATTTACAATATAATATTTGTCAATATTCACTTCGAAATATTTGTCATTATAATATGTAAATGAAAAAAAAAAAAAAAAAAAAAAAAAAAAAACAAAAAAAAAAACAAATAAAGTATTCACGAAAAGGGATTAAAAAACTATATTTTTAATCATTATGATAAAGTTTTGGATTGTACGTTGATGTATAGGTGGTCATTCTTCGTTTGTCTAAATTACTTCCTTCTCTAATAGCATAGTAACGCCTTTCAATGACTTTATCAAAAAATCTGCTGAGTTTTACGGATGAACTAGAACCAGCTGCCAATGCCCTCACTTGACAACAATCCTAGAAAAAAAATATTTTTTTATTTATTAAACATATGAATATCCATGAAATGTTGACATACCAAAAATATCTCATCAGCTCCACATTCTTCAGCAATAGTTGAAGTACGCCTGTGCATGCTTGATCTTACTTCCGATACTAAATCAAGTTTTGTACCAATAACTAATATTGGAATCTATAAATTACATTCATTTTCAATTATATTTATATTTATATATATATATATATACATATATATATAAATGTTATTCAATACTATATTTACTTGAGTCGATCCTACAAATTTTTCAGGATCAAAATCATCGAATGATTTCGATTTTGAATAATTTCCATCTTTGCTCAATACTTCTTGTAACCATTTCTGTAAATTTTGTTGTGATTTACGATTTGTTAAATCATGGACCAATATTATACCTAAAAAATATAAAAAAATTTGATAGACATTAAGATTATATTAGTTGTTTGGGCAGAAAACTTTTTTTTCTTCATCTGTACCATTTGTAGGATTGTAAAAGACAGATCTTGTATTTTTATGGTTTTGACTTCCACCTATATCCCACAATTCAATGAAATATCTTCTTTGATTAGGTGTGCCTTCCTTATACTCGTGCAATTTCACTTCAACAGAACAACCTATTGTCCAAGAAGGATTGCTGATTGGTTGTTGATGACATATAAGATGGGTCAATGATGTTTTACCAACACCTGTATACAAAATAAATTTGTTAAAACATATTGTAGCATTTATAAAATCACAATAAGCAATAGGAAAATTGATCTATTTTATTTTATTGCAAAAGATATATTAAGAATATTGTACTTTACATAAGAAAATGTATTCTTTAAAAGTATCTTTGCATTTTTTACGATTATCATATTTTTTTATTTTTACTAAAGAGAATTTATAAAAATAAAATTTTTATAGATTGTTCGATTTACTTACCAGAATCACCAACCACAATAATTTTAACTTTATCTATCGCTGCCATTAATAATTTATAATATTAGTATTTATTTTAGGTTATTTAGTAATTAATACGTCACTAATTTAACTTGACAGATGGCATTGATGATGCTAAGTACATATAACCTAAGAGCTATAACGATACAAACAAGCCTCACGCCAAGTGACGAGTAACAGTAGTTTGTTTTTGTATGATTATAATTATGATTCGTAACATTTTTTTATTAAATTTATTCTCGTTTGTAGTAGAAAATAAATCATTTTCTATTTGATTACATTATAATAATAGGTGTATTATACAAAATAATTATTGAATATATAAAGATTTTTTAGGTTAGTTTACTCGCAATATCAAATATTAATTTGATTTAGAATGTAATTTGAAAACGTTGAATAAAATTAAATCACATGTTCAATGATATAAATAATTTTATTTATGCTTTATAATTTATATTTTTTTGCAGCCGTATTAAGAAAAATATTTTATCGATGGAATAATTGTATTTACCAATTTTTGTTATATACATTATTGCTATATATAGTTATATATCAAACAAAAAATGAGTGGGGAAGAAAAAGTTGTTACGGAAGTTCCCAGTAGTTTGAAACAATTAGCACGTCTTGTTGTACGTGGCTTTTATACTATAGAAGATGCTTTAATTGTGGATATGTTAGTAAGAAATCCGTGTAAGTATTTTTTAGACCAATATATATATATATATATATATACACACATATATATATGCTCCATTATTTAAGATAGTTTTATGTTGCTAATGAGGCTTGATTCAAACAGGTATGAAAGAGGATGACATTTGTGAACTGTTAAAATTTGAACGTAAAATGTTAAGAGCAAGAATATCTACTCTACGTAATGACAAATTTATACAAGTTAGATTAAGAATGGAAACTGGATTTGATGGAAAAGCACAGAAAGTCAATTACTATTTTATTAATTATAAGGTAAATAAAAATATGTGATGAAAGATAATCTGTGCTTAATAGTCAAATCACATTGTTATACATAATCTTTAAATTACTTTAGACTTTTGTAAATGTGGTAAAATATAAGCTGGATCTAATGAGAAAAAGAATGGAAACCGAAGAGCGAGATGCAACTAGTAGAGCCAGTTTCAAATGTACAAATTGTTTAAAAACGTTTACAGATCTTGAAGTAAGTTAAATCAATAGTTTTGTAAAAATGTAACTAATGTAATAATAAATCTGACCACTATACATTAAAATCTTTGATTGATTTAGGCAGATCAATTGTTTGATATGTCAACTGGTGAATTCAGATGTACATTTTGTCGAGAAATAGTTGAAGAGGATCAGTCTGCTCTTCCTAAAAAAGATTCTAGATTGCTATTAGCCAAATTTAATGAACAATTAGAACCTTTGTATATTTTATTGAGGGCAGTGGAAGGTATTAAATTGGCACCTGAAATATTAGAACCCGAGCCAGTGGATATTAATACTATTCGAGGGTATATATTGAATATTTCATGGTATATCGTATGTTTATATTATTCTACATTCTCTGCCAATGTTTCTTATTTTTCAGTATCGATACAAGAAAACCAAGCAATCTTAGGGCACCTAATGAACAATGGTCTGGCGAAGCAACAAGAACATCTGGTTTTATGGTAGAAGATACAAGAGTCGATGTTACCATTGGAGATGAATCTTCCGAAGATAATGCAGCAAATCGTAGAAAAGAAAGACCTATTTGGATGATGGAAAGTACTGTTATTAATGCTGATGGCTCTCAGGCTGATGGAATAAATACACAGGAAACTATTTTGGATAAAGCAGCTGCCACTGCCACAAATACTACTACTACAAATACTAAGCAGGGTGAAGATATTATGTCAGTATTATTGGCGCATGAAAAGAAAGGTGGGACCAATTCTACAACATCTGCTATAAAAGCAGTATTACCTCAAGAATCCAGTGATAGTAGTGATAATGAAGAGATTAATGACATGCAAACTATTGACACAGGTACATTATACATGGAACAGTATACTATTATCTATACTTTACATACAATATATATATATTACAAAATTTATTAATGTCACGTAGGTGAAGTGGAAACTATGGATTCAGAAGATGATGATTTAGTACCAACAGTCAGTGTGGCTGGAAAAAGTGTTGCTATTACAGATGTTAATGATACATTAATAGCAGAAATGACACCTACAGAGAAAGAGGCTTATATTCAAGTTTATCAGGAATATTATTCTCATATGTATGATTAAATTTAAATTAGACAAAATCATTGAATTTATACATATTAAAAGACTGCTATATTTGACATTCAATATGTAATATTTTGTACAGTCCCCAAAAAATAAAATGATTCCAAGAATTGTTACAACGATTATATGCATAATAAGTAACACAATAATTTTTTAGAAATAAAATTATATTTATGTGATATAATCGTAAATACATATGCAGTAAAACATCAATAATATATTCATTCTTAATGACAATATTATGATTATGATAAAAGAAGAATAAGACTGTCAGCAATTTTTCAGTCCATGTTTTTGAATATACCTTTCCCTAGCTTCTCTGATCATTTGAGCTTTCCTTTCTTGGAATGAAATTGTACCAAAACAATTATTATCTTTTGTTACACTTGTTTGTATTTTGCTCGCAGATGCTACAGATGTAGTTGTCTGAGAATTAGATTCAGGAGTATAAGCAACTATTCCATCAAGAATATTGGCTATAGTGATATCAACATTCCTGGTTTTTACTACAACAATAATATTATTTCACATGTTATTAATTAATGTTGATTTAAACTAGATATAAGTGGGATGTGTGTAGAGAGAAAGAGAGAGAGAGAGAGAGAGAGAGAGAGAGAGAGAGAGAGAGAGAGAGAGAGATATTGTACTTACAAAGATCGCGTAATATCACATTATGTGGAACGAATGGAAGCACTTCACTGACCTGTCTTGCCATTCTTTGTATTTCTATATTATGCATTCCTGTTGTATTTTGTGATCCTCTTGCAGGAAGTATTCTGGTGTGTGCTTTTTCCATGATGCAACGCTTTTCAAATTCTGCTTTGTCTGATACAGTATGAGAACTCACATTAAGTCCTAGAGCATTTGCTATATCCTTCTCTACTTCTCTCGTTAATAATTCATGATCTGTATTTCTTTTAATTTTCAAATACTTTAAAGTAAAAACTGTATATGGAACATACATAAACCAAAAAACATCTGTCCACCATGTAGATGCCAATGATGTAATTTGTACAGATGTAATTGCGGGCCTTGTTGCCTTAATAGCAACAGGTTGAACAGAAGTTTCTATACTAAAGGGCCATGAGTTGAATTTCAATAAAGCAATGCGGCTGTTAGTTGTACCAAATTCAGGTTGTAATGCAATATTACAGTGAGATGTCGAAAGACATTGTTTTATATTTGCAATTAGAGATTCTTTACTACTCATATTCATTTCTTGCAATCCCAATGCATAACTGAGAGCAGTAGGTATTTCCCATACACTAGGCATTAATGTTTGCATCGCTCGATGCAAAGCGAAATGATCCAAAACTGACACATTATTAGCAATTATAATTCTTGACTGTTTGTCTCTAGACTCCCCTTCTGGATCTACTTTGACGACAATACCAAATGCAAAACTAAGACAATGATGTAAATATATACGAAGTGTGTTGCAATCTGGTAATAATGATGCAAGAAGCCAAAGCTGTAGAGTGATGAAAAGTCGTACTAATACAAGTATTATACCCACTGGTATATATAATATTAAAGGTATACGATACCAACTACTGGAAAACCTGCGGAATATACATTAATTAATTCATTACAAAAAATCGAAAAATTATTAAACATGGATAATATTTATATGAAGCCAATAGTTTTAATTTTTAAATATCTTTTCATTGTCTGTATATATATATATATCTATATATATATATATACACACACATACATACATGCATACATACATGCATACATACATACATATATATATATATATATGTATGAATAAATATTTCAAGTCATGAATATATGTTATAAAAATCCTATTTAGTAGGATTTTTGTAGGTTAGTTTCATTATAGAAGATATTTACAGATTATTTCATTGATATAATATATTTATATATTATATTTATGCAACGTGAGATATGTAAATTGTAGAATGATATATTGTCATCGTTTTTTAATCGAAAAAAATTACTTTAGAATCATTACGATTAATGTTACGTGGATAAACATTATTGCACACAGCTGGTCATCTCACCTGCTTTTATCAAATAAATCCTGAATATCAATTTGTGACATTTCTCACAACAAACATCTGTTATACCAGAGAACTCACACTTTCGTAATTCTATATAGCTCCACAAATAAATCTTGATGTAAAATATTCGCGTAACAGTATTGTCTTTTTCGAATGACCTTTTTTTAACCTACTTTTTAATAGTCTTCCAATTATAATATAGATTTTCTTTTTTACTATCCTCGGTGATCAGCTGTTTCGTACATTACACAGTATATAGTCTATACTAATTCTGGTGTTTTTTCTTATTACATTTCAATGAAATCACTGCCATAATGTTACTTTCACCTTAACTAAAAGACTAGACGATGATTGGTTAATTACAGTGGTTTCGTTGGCCAATTCCAATCGTTCTGGTCTACACGAAAAAACGGACTTCTATTCACGACCAATGAGCAAAATGAAACATTATTTTTAAGAGAAATTAATAAAATAGCAATTTGAACGTACAAATTTGATTTATTAATTGATAAAAAAATTTGTACAGATTAAATTAATTGTATATAATAAATGGAAATAATGTCCGAAAGATAATTAAAAATATACGATATAAAGGTAAGGATCGATCGATCGATCGATCGATTTTTGCTTTCTATTATCGTTTGACGAAAATAAAATGAGGTCAATTAATAAAAGAAATAAGAAATTAAGGTAGAAGGGAAAAAGATCGAAATATCGAAATTCTTTTAATATATTCGAATTCTTTTACATCTAATTATTCCATCTTCGTTACATAGAATGATTTCAATATTGTTTACTTTTGTTACTGTACAAATTCTTATAAGCTACGAATATATTATGATAATCCTCTATATTACTATTTTTGCTTACCATTTCTTGCGAAGCAAAATCAGAAAATTCCTTTCGAAAATTCGTCGCAATACTTAACTCATTTAGATTGATTTTCTTTTTATTCGCTTGACCTTCAGATAATAAAGTTTTGTCGAATATGAATGTCGATTTGATGAGATTTATAGCTTCTCGTTCGTTTTCGTGTAAGATCAAATTATCGAAGGTACCAATATTATTCATAAATAAATGAAATGAATCTTCGATATCCGATAATCGTATCATGAAATCTGGATCGCACGTTGCTAAATGTCGTAAAAATTTAATTCCGTCTCTCATCGTAGTTAATTGTTTTCTTCTGATATTAATCCAATAATTTTTGTCTGATCGATCTTTTGGATACATTTGCTTCATGTATTCATTTATACCATATTTCTTCAATTCAGTACAATGTATATAACGTTTATTCAATCTTTCCGTGATATTATAATCTATGTTCATCGAAAGGAAGTCATCATTGAATATACATAGGTCATTTTCAAATTGTAATTTACCCAAGGAGACCTCTGAGCATCGACATAACATTTTTATAATGAGTCTCAATAGTTTCATACAACAATTGCAAGAATTTCCAGTTTTTACAAGAAGAGCATTTGAGTGTAATGCAGTTTGTATAAATGTTAATAACGAATGTGTTATATTTATTGTTGTTATGAGATCAAAGTCAACATTTTCAATCTGTCTAATAAATACTTGCAAAATGCAAGCGTCTGATGTAAAACGTAGAGGATCCTCCCAGATACTTTCTCCCACGTTATGTGGATCTATACAAATATTTTCAAGAAACGTATTATAATTAATAAGGGTCGTCATCATTTTGGTCAATGGAACGTAGCAAAGTGACAGGGGTCTTGAAAACACTAATTCTTTGAATATTTCGAAAACAAAATCTATTCCGTTATCGCAATATCCAACTTTTTTGGATACATTACATAAAAGCTCTGCAATTGCACTTATAAGGCCACTAAATTGATGAGATCTTCTCACTAGTCCTATTAAAGTTACTAGCTGTAAAATCATTTCTAACATTTCAAAATCTAGACCTTTTTTATCCCAAGAATTATAACGTATCATATATTTCGAATACTCTTCATAAGACGTATCTTCATCTACAATTAATGATGTTTGTCCTGCTATATAATTACTCAGATAAAATGATTCGGATGCAATATGCGATAAAATACCAAACATCCTTCTAGCTTCTATTCCGTGCTCATTTTCATGCCATGCGTTTGCATCGCATGTAGATTTGGTATAAAAAATTGGAGCTTTATAAACATCAGAAAAATATAGATCGTTCATATCTCTGATGTCATCATTTTTCATGGCATTGAATATAGTTCGCAAAACAATTATTGTATTTATAATCAACTCCCTTGAAGTTGAAACTAATTTATTTATAATAGGTATACAGGCATCAGAATCCAATTCTGAGCTTATCTTATTTTTCATTATAGCAAGATCTGATAGGACAAATTCTAAAGATAATTTTCTACCATTTATCGTAGTGATTATGGGCTTTACTAGATCAGGATTTTCAAAAATTCTAAATGTTTGCTCTTCTTGTAAAATAAGTAAATTTTGTTTTCCAATTTTTTCTGTTATCTGAATTTCAACTAGAGATTTTTCTTGCAATCCAGGCCGAAAACATTGCGATGGTATTTTCAAAAGAGGATAATTAAATATCAATGTCCTTAAAAAATGACTGTTCCTATGATACAAGTTTGATACTTGAGTGTCCGCATCCTTTTTCTTTGTACACTTGACATTAGACAATGAATGACTCTTTATATTAATTTTACGATTAATATTGGGTGTCATCGTATTAGCTGTATGTGGTTCTACCAGCTTAATATGTCCAGATTCTAACAACTTGCACCGTTCCAAAAGTTTTTCTATCTCCAAAGCTTGTAAATCAAGTTGAGTTTTTAAATCTTCTTTTTCCTTAAAGATTTGATTAATCTCTGTTCTATGTCGTTTCGCCTGTTCTTCGATTAAATGCATTTTCTCTACTTTATCATTTTCTGCACGTACCTGCGTTTGCTGTAATTGATTTCTTAAGAAAACCGTTTCTCCATCTTTCATTATGAAGTCATTCAATAACTTGTTCCTCTCTAACTTTAACTTATTTAACTCTTTTTCTAAATCTTTATTTTCATTGTTATCAGATATTGTAATATTTCTATTTAATTGAAACGTTGAGTTATAATTCTGCTTATACAGTAATTTCTTTTCAAAATCAGTATAGTCATCACTTTGTGTAAATGTCTTTACTTGTGACATAGGATTTTCTGTATTGGTGGAATAGAACATTTGTTTGCTCGTCGATGGTAGATTCTCTTTTGTGACAAGAGAATTTTGTTTTCCTTTGGACTCATTGTGGAAAACATTATCATCGTGCAAACATGCTTGAGATGCTACAAAGTCCATTTTCTCGATCTCTTCTTCGGCAAAATCATCGCCCCATACATCTTCAAAACGTACATTTTGTTTATTCGAGGTATCACTCTTAGATCTTGCTCCAGAATATGAAGATCTCGATCCATCAAGTTTCAAGCGTTTCGTAGGTACCGAGGAATAATTATTGTCGTCTTTATCAGTTCGTTTAAACATATTCATTAGATATACATTCTACAGATTATTTGACGAATCATTATATATAGTTTATGTACCGTAAAAATCTTTTATTAACACAAGTCATATGTACACGATTATTTTAAAGGTTATTACGTGTTGAAATCATTAAGAGGTCCGTAGTAGATGCATATGTCTTCGTTATGAAACGTATAGGAGATAAAATAGTAAAAAATTGATAGTATTAAAAAAAAAAAAAAATATTTTATCAGCATGAAATATTACATATGAACGTAAACAAATGTAAATAAAAGTGCATATTTTGAAATTCGTCGATTGTACATATATAGATATATATATATATGTTAAGGTGGACCAATCAGAATGTTGGTACTTGAGAAATTGCGAGGTTAAGATATAACAGATGCATCCATTCAATATGGCGTTTATGCACCATAGACTTTACTCTTTGCCTTCGTTTTCAATTATCAACACATGTCCCGTCCAATGTACGTAGGTATTAAAAATACGGCATAAAGATAAATCAAGTTTTCGGATAGGTAGTGATCGCCGTCAATACATGCTGTGTTCTGCCAAATATCCACGCAATTTCTTCGCCCTGTATTTATATCGATGATTTAATTGGGGGCAATCATTGAATCAATATTTTGTCAGTATATTATGTAAAAACAATTGGATAAAATGGTACAAGTTGATACGAAAGTAACGATGTAACAGCTGTTCCAAGTATGACAGATCGTATATTGGGTGTTGCCAAGTGTTGGAATGGATTTATATATGAAAGGATTATTAAGAATTATGATATCGGTGCTATGATTAAACGAGGAGGCATACTAAACGATTAAAGAGAATGCATAAACAGAAATTAACGTGTTACACGTTCAATGATTTATCGTGTGAATGGGTTGTCGAGAAGATTATCTACGTGTTGATAAGGTTAGGACAAACCTATCAGCCATGAAGACTCCCGTACCACAGCATTTAAATGGGAGTAATGGTCAGAGTGTCGCGTCTGAAAAGACCGCATCATATTTGATATCACGTTATAACAATCCATCCAATAATTATCATGTTTTGAAAGTAGCTGGACGTGATTCCAATTGTTATATCGCCAATAATATTGCTCCGAAAGTAGGGAAACAGCAATTAGTATCATTGAATGGTGATTCTGTAAGTTGTAACAGTGTCAATGTAAATGAGGCTTTGGCATGTGATGTAGTTACTATGCCAGCGGTAAAGACAAAAGCTTTATGTGTACACATTCGTGAAAATAAATGGTACGACGCTGGCAATGTAGTTTCTGTAGGAGTGGCAGGTACCAGTCTCAGTCATGCCTTGGAGAGTATGTCTTTGGCTTATAATCCTACCACAAAACAGATATATTCTATGGAAGAGAACGATGTGCATTATGACTGTAAATCACAGTATTTAGAATCGCCATGCAATGGTAAAGAATTGTCAGCCAGTATAGTGTCAAAAATTGATGGAGATAAATATATGAAACTTGAAAGTGGCAGTGCAAATAGTAGCCCTAGAAACAGTTTACCTCGTTCATGTAGCAGTACAGTGTCTTCCCTTAGCGAAGTATCACCTTCTGGGAGTTTCTTAGGATCCGACGAACAGCACATTGTTGTAGATAAACAAGAAAAATCAAAGCGCTGGGGATTAAATACATTGTTTGCAAAAAATGTCTTCTCTTGGAAAAATAAAGGTTCTCAGCAATCAACTCCTACGGGTAGCCCGTCGAGAAATATCGACAAAGTAGGAGGAAGTTTAGCTCTAATACAACAGCCCAGACCAGCAAACTTACCTGCGAAGAATGCTTTGGAGGAAGAACGTCATCGTAAGCAATATACTGCAATTTTAGAAGCTGCACGTAAAAGAGAGTTACGCGAGGAAAAAGAACGGAAACAACAAAGGGAACAGCAACTTAAGGAGGAAGAAAGATTAGCAGAAGATTCCCATACGTGGAACGTTCATGTTTTACCCAAATTTGAAAGCGTTAAAGATACAAAGAAAGTACGTGAACTGTGGTGGCGTGGTTTGCCACCAAGCGTGCGAGGTAGAGTTTGGAAATTAGCTATTCAGAATAGTTTAAATATAACGCCACATTTGTATAATCTTTGCTTGGACAGAGCAATGTCTAATCCAACAAATGAATCGTTAGCGGCGATTAAATTAGATGTATCTCGTACCTTTCCTACCTTATGTGTCTTTCAAGAAGGTGGACCATTATCAGATAGCCTTCAAGGTATTTTGGCAGCCTACGCCGTTTATAGACCAGATGTTGGCTATGTGCAAGGAATGAGTTTTGTGGGCGCTGTATTATCATTAAATATGGAGCCCTCAGATGCCTTTGCCTGCTTTGCTAATCTTTTAAACCATCCTTGTCACAGAGCCGCCTTTACCTTGGACCAAAAAAGAATGAATGTTTATTACAAGGTATATTCAAGCGCGCTTGCACATAAGCTGCCAAAAATATTTTCTCATTTCACAGTAGCTGGTCTTAGTCCAGACCTGTACCTGTTAGATTGGTTGTATACTATATATGCCAAAGCAATGCCTCTTGATGTTGCATGCAGGATCTGGGATCTATTCCTCAGAGACGGCGAAGAGTTCCTTTTTAGAACGGCGCTCGGCGTATTACATTTGTATCAAGAAGAATTGTTGAAAATGGACTTTGTACATGGAGCGCAATTTCTTACCAGATTGCCTGAGAACCTTCAGGCAGAAGCTTTGTTTAACAGTATTAGCCAAATGTCTACTACTGTTGGAAATACAACATTCCAGCAAATGTTGATACAGTTTTCTTCAGTGTGATTTTTTAGCTCTATTTAAGAGTGATTTGATTTAGTTCATAATTGTACATTGCACAGAAAATTTCTCCTTTTTTAGTGAATCTGATGAAGAATAGTGTGTGAAAATTTTAAATATATAATGTATTTAAATTTTTATGACGTCAAAGTGAGTAATAATGTTGCATGCAGTATGAAAGTAGTAAAAATAAGCATATTATTGTGTGCTTGAATACTTGCAAGAATCATTCTCTTATATATCTGTAAAATCTGTATATATAGGTATATGTATATTTGACATTGTTTTTGATGTTTATTTTATCAACAATAGATATTACAGTGTATCTGAATTTTTAAATAGCTAATCAAAATATTTATACAACTCATGAAAATTTGAAATCTTATCATAATAATGTTAAATGTTGGTGCTTCTTATACTAATTCTTTATCCTTGCATAAGATTAATTTAATATGCAATTGAAATGGAACTTTCTCAATGAATAATGAGAAATCTATTCTTGTTTATTGATATATATACATCAATAAATATATATATATATATATATATATATTGATCTAGGTACTATATTTTATGAATGTAATGTATTCATAAAATGCATACATTCATATATAGGAGAATAAATTAGTGAATCTCAAAAGGGAAATACTTATGCATAAAAACTGAAGCACACAATTTACAGACTGGTGCAAGTATTATCTGAGGCAATTGAACAAATATTCTAGATAAAAAAATTATATTACTGTATGGTATGAAGAACATATTTTGAAATATTGCCCATAATATTATTGGCAATACATACTATCTTTTATATATGCATAATATATCTTTATTATGCATATTTCAATATTATTATAAGCAAGTAAGTTTCATATATATATATGTATATGTATATGTATATGTATATGTATATGTATATATATGTACATATATATATATATGTATGTATGTATGTATGTATGTATGTATGTATAAGTGAAGACAAATGGGTGGGAATATTAACATAATATTCTATAATAATGCTCTGTGGAATATACTACAATTAGTTTCAATGTGCATAATTGAAATGAAGTTACAAAAAAGTGAAAATTTTGTTTCGATTTTTTTAACAGAATATTCGAATGATTTAATCTATCGATTTATATAATCGTATTTAATCATCTTCCATGTGTTTGTGGATTTACTAAAAGTTGAATCAGTAATCTGAAATATCCTTGTACTCTGGATAAACTATAAATAAGCTATAACGCATCTCTCTCTCTCTCTCTCTCTCTCTCTCATTGAAGTATTTTATAGTAATTATGTATAATATTTCACTTAGCATTTTGCTGTACAGATACTGAGTTATGAATACGCAGAGACTTATAATCCCGTCTTTTAAGTGGCCTTTCTAATGAAGATAAGATAAATTCAAGATTTAGGAATCAAAGATCTTTCTATATAATCATTGAGCTTTATTGAACAAAAGGAATCTCATAAACGTATTTTCTTACAACGTACCTACAATAAGCTTATTGTATGTGCTTGTTGCTTAGGTATCTCTTTCTTTGCCGAAACAATATCTTTTGAGGTAAGATAATTTTTATCTTTTCTTTTAGGAAGCATCGTTTGTTTCTTGTTTTTTGTTTATTTAATTATTATTGTCATCATTATTTTTAATTAATATTATGCCCGAGTTATTTGTGCAGCTTTTGTCTTTTTTCTTTTTTTCTTTTTTTTTTTTTTTTTTTCTGTAATTTTTTCTAGGAACGAAAATAATTGCGGTAGATAATATAGATCAATAATCGATCATCCTATATAGTTTTAATATTAAAATAATTAAAATCACAAGCACATCGCAATAACTTTATGCATAGCATGGCTTGAAAGCTTCAAGTTATGAAATTCTAATATAATATATACATGATAGAAAACTATGTAAGAGGTAACTACGTCGTATCTAAACGTTCTTTTTCTTTTTCCTTTTCGTGAAAACGAAGATAAAAATCATGATTCTTCTATTCTTTTTGACTATAGAACTTTAACGTAACTTTTAACGCGAAGCTATACATGGACTATTTTAATTTCAACAGAACGTATATGTATATGTAAATATCGATTCGCACGAACATCCATATACATACCTACACATACTCACATAGAAAGTATATTTTATGAAATGCTCCTTTATCGGCACGCTTCTAACGAAACTTTATAAATGCAATTGAAGAATAGTGGAAAAGTTTATTAGATTGGAACTATGCGCAATGATACCATAGTTGATGTCCTAGTTTTTACTCGACAATACTTCCATTCCATCCACTATTCCAAAATTACTAATTAAACGATTGTGCTAACAAGACTTTAATAAGCTCTTTGATGTAAATACAAGTACCTACGACCATAATATCAATAAGTACGAAGCACAAATTAATTCAATATTTTATCGTTTATTAATACGATAACAAACGATTATTATAATCTATAACTATCTTTAAAGGATCATCAAAGTCAAAGTGTATCTCTGGATGTACGAATATCTCTCTATCGATTTCCTTATGATTGGTATATCGTTAAACGAATGAAATCCCTCTTCAAGAGATATAACTAATAAATCTATCGATGCTTAGAAATAAACATGTGCCGTAACGCTAATAATATCCATCATACGACAACGCAATATTTCTTCGAATCTACTATGTTGCATATCAACATATATTTAAATCCTCGTAATCCTCGACTATGTTTAAAATGGTGCTTCGATGAAAAAAAAAAAAGAAAAAAAAAAAGAAAAAATAATAATAATAATAATAATAATAATAATAATAATAATAATAACAATAATAATCTCGTATACATGTATTTTTCATCGTATATTATTATTATTATAGATAAAGCGACATAATATTTTCAATTTGTTTCGACGTCACGAAAGATAAATAAAATAAGAGGCATTTAAGTACATTACACGCGAAAGTTAAAAACTCCTTTCACGATGTACGTATATGTCTATGTACATAAATACCAAAGATTACACTTACAATCTTTCTGAAAAATATGTATCGAACTTATCCTCTATCGATCATCTTCGCGATAGCTTTCTAACGTTATATACAAGAAATTTGAGGCATATATTTCATCGATTTATGACGCTAACAATGATAATGATAATGCAACGATCTTTGTAAAAAGAAAGAAAGGAAAAAACAAAAAAGAATTGCAAATTAAGAAGGAAAACAAAAAGGAAACGATATCGAACACCATTCTGTGTCCTGTCATTGAACATTAAATGATATATTTTATCTACTCAAATGGGCATTGTCATTATCGCGTAATAAGCAGCATTATTCGTTCATCGAACATAATATTATAACAATGTGCCAAGTGTTTTACGAATATTAATGGACGGTTTTATTGTAAAAGAAGCGTAAAGAATGAGCTAATCTTTGTGCACTTCTTCGAAACAACGGGCATATATACATGGTGCATTATTCTAGTTATTCTTTTTTTAACGAGCGAATTACATTTAGAAATTGTCTACGTCTACGGAATCGTAATTATCGATTTACCCGATATATACATACGTAATTGAGACGTACACATGAGTGTGTAAAGTAAAACAACAACAACAAAAGAAACACAAAGAAAAGAAAACAAACATGTGCTATATAGAAGTACATGCGTAACGTCAAGATACCGGTAGACTCATTCACGATTTTCGTGCAAACGAGAGAGGCTCGTAAACGTAAAAATAAAGGAAAGTAAATATTTTCTATATCTCGATTAGCAATCACGATCGAAATTTTCGTCGCGGCTATAGCTTATCGATTTTCAAATAAATTCTACGATATAACTACGTATGTAATTATATCGGAAACGAGGCTTTTTCATCTCGATCTTTTTTCGATGATGTACCTACCTGTATCTTGCAATCTTCGTTCGAACGTTTAGTCCAATCTTTGAAAGATAGAATCGATAATCTCTATTAGCTAGAATCTCTTTCACAAGTGCAAAGTCTCAAAGGGAAAATGCACTAAACGGCATGCTTAACACTAACATGACACTTCTGTGTTCCTTGTCGTTAGTGCCTCAGTAAAGGAACTCATTATATATATTTTTGACGCGTTTTATCGTGTACAATTACCTTAAGTGCAATACTGTAATATATATTTTTTAAAGGAATCGAACCCAGTATTTATTTTGTCAAACGTGAGCATCGACGTAAGGCGATGTGGGTGTACTTCGAGACGGTACCTCCTCTTGGACGAGTTTCTACAAAGAAATTTTCGTATTGCGAAACGTCATGTACGATGAAAGGAAAACGAACATTGGATTTGTCCTAACGAACGACGAATGACGAACGAACGAACGAACGAACGAACGAACGGCTACTTTTCCTCTTTGAGAATCTGCCGATTATAACGATGTCATTTTTATTCGATATCTCTTACATACGCCTCTCTCGAAGTATACTCATTATATTATTGTAATAAGTATTACAGTAACCTGATGAATACTACTACTCTGTACATAAATACGTATGTGCTTGCTTCCTAATTAAAACAAGAAAGAAAGAAAGAAAAAAAAAAAAAAAGAAAAAGAAGAATAAAAAAGAAAAAAAAAAAGAAAAATAAAAGAAGTGAAACACGAAGAGGATTAACTGGCGTATAGCTAAATATATAACACATAAACGACGATTTTTATATCATTAACGAACGACAAAGATATTATTATTATTATATATCGATGATATGTAAACGTGTACGCGCGCGCGTGGTTACATCGTAATACCAGCGACATATCTCTATGGATGACTTTTGTTTCGCATATGAATAAATTACGTCTTACGATATCGAATATTTTTAGGTTCTTTAGCCCCTTCGACTTCCTCCGATAAGATCTCATCCTCATAGTCATCGTCCTTTTAGATATCATTACTTATGATTTACGATCGGCAGAAAACAGAGGCCGTATATGCTAAAAGAAACATACTTTAGCAACAAATTGCTTTCCCATTAGGAGCTCGTTATAAACTTCGCTTAAATCATGCATGCGTTTCATTTCAGAGGACAGAACGCACTCGGTAACCTGGTAGTAGGACCAACAGGTACATACGCCATACCTACATACTACAACGTCATGTGTCGTGGGCCGCAGATAAAAGGCGAATGGAGAAATGAAAAGGATAAAGGAAAACCGGTATGTGCTGCCAAGTATGATCCATTATGTTGTACAGGGTTAAGCAGGGTTACACGCGCCCGAGACAAACGTTGCTAACGGGAATTAATGACAAGAAAGAGATTCTAACAGTAAATTCGAATTACATCGCATCGTTTTCTCTCTCTCTCTCTCTCTCTCTCTTTCTCTTTCTCGGATATATTTCGTGTCCGTGTAAGTACGACCTAACCATAGGATAATTATATTTAACGATCCCGATATAAAGATGAAAGATAATTTTTCTTAACGTAACTGACGTTATCCACAAATATACTTATATATATATAGTTCTCTATGATGCAAACGTATGCATTATGTTATCTTACGTTTGATATAAAATTAATTTTCGATATACTTAAGAAGGGATTTTCGTTTAATTTCAATTTGATGTAATTTTGGATTAAGGACCATGCATCCGGACGTAGCACGGTATCGCGTAAATTTCATTTCAATGTCCTCACGTTTCCATTTACATCGTACGCCGTTGAGATCGAGCAAGTGAGCGAGTTAACGAATGAGGGAGCAAAGACGTTCATTAATGGAACGAGAAATCGGTTTTCCAACAGACAAAGGGAACGCAAGTGGATACTCTTTGCCGGACGAGACATCACTCAACTAATCTTCCTAACTTTGACTTCTATCCTTAATTGGAGAGGATCCAGGAACGAGAAGGTCTGGAGAGAAGATATATACTAGGTTGTAGGTGAGCTGAGGGAAATTCTCCGTTGGACGAGTAAATAGGGTTTTTACTTCTACCAGCTTATTTCCACGCCATGTCACGCCATGCCACACAGCACGTCACGCTATGCTTTCATTTAAATTCGACGTAGGTATGAAACATACGGAAAGGAGAATTTCCCTTGAATCTACGCTAGAGGTAATTTCTCCTTTTCCTTCGATCTACCACGAGAAATACGTTCTCTGGACGTGTAACGAATGGATATCCGAACGTACGTTCCTTTACTTCGATCATCCTTTGGCTATGCTTTAAGAGAGATAGAAATGGATAGAGGGAGTACTTTCCAAATTATAGAAAATAGAGAATCGTAATGATTCAAGAAACTAATGAATAAGATTCCAAAGTCTTTTGAGAGGGTAATCTTAATAGGTACAATAAAAGATATATCGTATGTTTTGACAATATCCGTTTAGATTCGTGTGTAATTTTTAGAACCGAGGGGTGCACCGAGGAGTGTTTGAGGATCGAGTCCGATTTCTGACAGGCGCAACGTGCCTTTTAACGTTTAATCTCTTCGTGCCGATGTGTGGTTACGCTATGGTCCTCCCTCCTTTTCTCTTCTTCGTATTCTCTTGTGGAACGTTGTTAACTCAGAGCCACGGGGTTACGCACCCTGGAAATAGAGTCAATAAATTAGGGGAGTTAATCCTATCCAAGGCTGAAGTATGATTTAACGCGAGCCAGTTACCGTTCGCGAGTACGAGAGCCTTCTGATTTTCAAGTTATGAGAATTACAGCTTTGCCGAGACCTGTAGATTCCACCCTTCTTGAGCGAGGGGCTCATTCTGCCTCATCGACGACTAAATACTTCCGGCATTAATGTCGACGGCCGTAGGATTAAACCGAGTCGAATTGCTGGATTTCGAGCTGCTCGAGATCTTCGAAGAAATCTCTATGTAAATTAAGTGCAACCCTTTTGGCCAATTTGAGTCAAACTAATTTTTGTTATCTTCTCTGACTTTCATAGTTCTCTCTCTCTCTCTCTCTCTCTCTCTCTCGTCTTACAATCACAACGATCTCTATCGATCGCGTTCTAAGTGACCAGATTAGTAAGCAGATAGTTCTCCTAATAGGAACCTTGCAATTAGCTCTCTCTTTCTCTCTCTCTCTCCCTCTCTCTCTCTCTCGCTCGCTCGCTCACTCTCTCCTAATGCGTCTACTTGTTCGGAGATATAGATTATGTAAGATAATGAATGAGAATTTTGCATCTATACGTTGCTAATTGACCTGTCCATACCACGTTTATTACAATCTGCGTTTGATAGTTCGAGGATACAAGGAAACATACATATGTATGTATTGAAAAATATTTCTAGAAGAAATCGATTATTAACATTGATACGATCGGGTATTATTCACTGTCCTTGAGATGTTAACGTATTCTTTGAGAATATGTATATAATCGGCTAAGGTATATTATTTGTTTATAATGTTTACCTTCTCTCTCTCTCGGTACAGCGTTATCATTTAGCAGATCCTTCCAATGTCGAACTTATTGTCAGTCCTTTCCAAGCCTTCGTAGCGATAAGACACATTATTTATATTCTCCGTAGAAACGAGAAACAACGATCTCTCGTATTTCAGATATGTACGTATTACTCACATTTATTCGGTTCTCTAACAAATCACTATGATTCGATTTATAAAAAGCATTCCAATTAGAAAGGTTGATACAATTTAGCGATAGCAGTTCGTTCGAACTAGCGATTTTCTGCCTCGTGCGTTTATTATCATTGGCATAACGTGCCGTCGTTCGGTCGAACAAAATATAATCGAAGGGTGGTTGCATATCTGCTGTACCAGTTGTCCCCAAGAACGAAGACGAATCGATTGGGACCATAGCACGGAGGCGTAAACCAATCGGACTAATAGAATTTCCCCCGTTGCCTATGGAATGATTCATAGGACGTCGCATGGGAAGCGAATTTATTAATAGGAAGTCGATCCATCGGTTACACCACCGTACTAGTAGTATTCATTGCGAACGGATTCGTCATTATTAACCATTATGATATGTAAGGTTTTCGATGTACATAATTAATTGGTTTATCGATCGATCGATTTATTATCTAAGATAAAATAAGTTTTATAAGTAAGAAAAATTGTATAATCGATAAATTATTTTCAACGAGACACTGTTCCGACGATTCTCAAGCTATAGAAGGAAAAAGATTTACCTTAATTCTCTATCGGTTAACCGAAATAAAGCTAACGATACAAAGTAGGTAAAAAGAATGTATAAGCTTTGCCACCACTCGTCGACTAAGGTATATATCGATCTTGCGGCCAACTGATCCTCTTTTATTATCCCATCTACGATCGGGTATTGTACTCGAACGGTCGATTCTTTCGAAAGCGGTACTCACCTTAGGCAATGCCATTCCTTCCAATTCCGTGGATATCGTTTTCCATGGAAGAAAGAGTTCCGCCGTGTTGTCGATTTCCTTCTTGATCCTTCCTCCTATGAACGTTATACGCGACACCGAGTCGAAATTGCCCGTGGCACCGATCGTTTCAGCAGCTGTTCACTTTCCTCATATTTTCTTATCTTTTCTATACGTTAACGTTTCTCTCCTTAGTTACTACTTACTAATACTATTGTATATATATATATATATATATATATATATATATATATATATAAATTTATCGCTTACCCATATTTATAATCTCTTCTCACGCTACGTAATTATATTTAAAAATTTGTATTTCTTATCTTAGATCGATCTTCGTGTGCCTTGTTTCCACTTGAAACTTACATAATCTAGACAATGTATTACATTAAGTACTAAAATTATTACGAACTGATCGGCGTACACGTATAAGTATGTTACGTCTTCCCATAATGGAGTAACATCTTCAGCCTATTTAACTCGTTCTTACGTCAGAAGTTACGTAAGCGTATTTTCAAAAAGGAAAAGAAAAAGAGATATCCCGGGGCCCGTTCGCGAATTTCGAGGCGAAGGAGACAGTGTATGCTGTTGGAAACGTAACTCCCAAAGTGCAAGTTCTTGCGCAACGAGCTTGCTTCGCAGTGATTCATCATTGTTACGGAGAATATTGGGATATATATCGAGACGGTCCCTCGGGCTAGAAGCAAATGGAGTAGACAAGAGTAGCACGAGGATGTTGGAGAGAGAGAGAGAGAGAGAGAGAGAGTGAGAGAGAGAGAGAGAGAGAAAGAGAGAGAGTGACAGAGTGAGAGTAAGACTAAGAGAGAGAGAGAGAGAGACGGGGTTGCGTCTATACTTACCCTCTATCTACTTAAATGCCCCTACATCCCAGCCAATGGAGGGTACTTACGATCCACCGTCTCGTGCGAGCCCTTCCCCTGCAGTTTTCTGATTAAACTACTTTTATTTCTACTAGAAAAAAAGTGTGCACTTTGGCTATGATCGAAAGAAAGACCCTATTTACGATCATTCCTGCCTTTTTCTTTTATTTTTTTTCTCTTTCTCGACTTCCTTCGATTCTCATGTGCATAAACTCCTTCGTCCACTTAATTGAGAGTTAGGAGCATCGAAGCGTACGATTTTGAAATAATCTATGCATATCTATTTATTCTATACGTTAGCAGAGCTCTGATATCGATGGCAACAGGCACGAGTCTCGGCTGTTCCGAAAGAACTCTGAAGTTTTTAGTAAAAAGAAAAGAAAAGGAAGCCACGTTTCTTCTTTAGGATCGATCGCAGCTGCACGTGTCCAGTTTTCGACGATTACAACCGATTACAATCTGTCGGCTTGCGTTACGATCTCGCCCTTGGCACCATCTTTTTCTTCGTTTTTCTTTCTCCCTCTCCCTCTCTCTCTCTTTACCTCTTCTTTTGCTGAGAGTGCGCGAGTAGAAAATAAATAAGCGAGACTCGAGTTCGGTAGATCGTGCGCCATATGCGAAACGCCATGTGGCAGAGGGGAGGTCAACGACGCAAGGATGTCGCATCAAGAAGAAACATCTTTGGCCGCTCAGAATATCACGATGTTGGATACACAGTAGGAATCCCTTGGAAAAAAAGGGCTGCACGGACGAGACACCTGCTTAGCCTCGAGGTGAGAGAAGACACTATACTAGTAAAAAGGGAGATCATCCGGATCGAGTCTTATCGACTATGTGGTTAGCTAGCAGCACGTTCAGCAACGATCAAAGTATTTCGTGTACGTTTCGACGACGCGTGAAAGGACTAGAAAAATGGGGAGAAAGGGAGAGAGAGAGAGAGGGAGAGAGAGAGAGGGAGAGGGAGATAGAGAGAGAGAGAGAAAGACAGAGACAAATTTTTTCCCTTCCAGGCATCGAAAGATCACAAGTAGTTATATATGTGTATATATATATATATATATATATGTACATATATATTTCAGAGTCTATTCTCACACACCAAAAATCTTTAAGGTTTGTTACAGTTAGCGCACGTCGTTTGCCGCAAACCTCCCTCTTTTCACTTTAGACTATCTTTTGAGAGACCCAACTCTTTTAGAGAAGCGTCAGTATGTTGGAGATCAAAATAGTACTCCGATAGTCGACGTTAAAGCTACCAACCGTTTTCTCTTTTTCTCTCTTTCTTTCTCTCTCTCTCTCTCTCTCTCTCTCTCTCTCTTTATATCTATCTATCTATCTATCACTTCTTTTTACATAGATATGCCAACCATGAAGGGTCTTGAAAAGATTTTTTTACGAGTCAAATGAAAGAGAACTTCTTTACGCGAAAGGCGTACGATATCTTTCTTTTCTTCTCGCTCGAAAGGAACGGTTAACTTCAGTGATTGATCTCTTTCTCTTTCTCCCTCTTGATTTTCGTTGAAAGATGAAGTGTTAAAAATTTGTAATATCTCATTTATTTTCTAATTTCTAAGTAGAGTATGTCGTAATGGAGATAAAAAAAATCGATCGTCGTCTTTTTGTTTGAACGAATATAAGGGGGGTAGGTTCTCATGAAAAAAAATCAGATAAAGCACGATTTAATTAATTTCGTTACTTATCTGTAAGCGAAGGTGCGCGCACGAATTTTTTTCGACATTTTCTCAGGCCAAGACGTTTCGAAAGATATCGTTTGGAAGATATTAAAAATCCGATAGCACGAAGTTGGTTGGGAAGCACGGACAGCAGCAGCAGGAGCGTAGTAGTAAGGATATCGTTACTTTCCGCTCCTGTAGCGTCTTCAGCTTATCTTTTACTTCATCTAATTAAAATCCTGTAGCGAAATACCTTCCGCACGTAAGCTCGTACTCTCTTTTTCCCCTTTACAAGAAGTACCCTTATTCGAAAATGTTAATAACGAGGTAAGCTGCCGTTGATGCTGTTGCTGTTGGTTCTGCTGCTACTGCTACTCCTGCTGTTTCTGCTCTTTCTGCTGTTTGGTAGAGGGACTTCCGTCGTTAACGTCGCGTAGAAATTTTATCTTGCCCAACGAAGAAACGCCACTGATCTCGATCCAAGATTTCTTCTTTGTGAAGGAGTATACGATGAGTTTGGCTGACCCAAACTGTAACGAGTTATATGAATTTAACGAGCACGATCTTTGAATTAGAAATAAATACGTTGAGAGGATGGATAAAAATTGATAAGGATGTATACTTATAAGTAAAAATTGTTACTCGATTTTATTGGATAGGGAAAATAAGAAAAATATTTTTGAAGAGAGAATAAGATATAGAGAAAAAGTGGGTCGACGTAGGAATGTATTTTAGAGAAGTATTCGTTGGAAAAAAGGAAAAAAGAAAACAACAAAAAAAACAACAAAAAGAGAGATTATCCAGGTCTTTGAATGTACGTACGGTTCATACGAAGGGACGAGGATCAAAGTTCTCTTTTCATCTTGTAACATGTACCGGTTATGTACCAGTCTATAAAGGATAGAGAACGCAGTGCTCGAGGCATCGCGAAAATCATTGAGAAAACGGTTTCTCGTCGTAAAGCAAACATACATACATACGTATATACAATATATATGTAAGAACGTAGTCAGGTAAACGATATAAAGGTGTGCGTAGCTCGTTATCGTCATTACTTATTGCATTAATAGCGAGGAATGGGAATGACGAGAGCGATTTGTCCACAAACGTAGACTCCTTCTTCTCCTCTATGAGTTCGACCTTTTATGTCTGAGTCCAGTATGTCAAGCCCATTAGCTATTGCATGCGACTGTAGTTTGTAGTACATTAGAGAAGAGGGGTATCCTCTGCAAACACTTTCTCTCTCTCTTTCTCTTTCTTTCTCTTTCTTGTTAAGGAATTCGATCCCTTTGCTTGGATATTCTCTTTTCCTTCTAGGTACTTCGTTCATTTTGTCTATATCCTTCCTTATATCTCGAGGTCAAATCGATCAAAAAGATTTTTGACAACTTTTCCTTAGCTAAAAACACTTGGATTATTTATCGATGTAATTTAAAGAGATTGGACATTTGATTTATTTTAGGAACATTAGGAATATAGGTCCAATAAGTGTCTACATTTATTTTGTATATATGAAGTAATATCTCACGATCTCGGTGAAACTTTACACCCCGCTCGTTTATTCTCGTTTTTAGTATAGCATCGGCAAAGGTGACCTCGCTTGTATCCTTCCCGCGTCTCTAGCGATCAACAGGTTATTTATCAAGGCAAAGTCATCGTTCATCGACGTACAACGTACGGATCGGCCTTTATTGTCATACGTCTACCCTTTGCGTATCTAACCGTTACATTTTGTTGGCCTCGTCCATTCGCTCGGATAATATCTCATAATCGTTTTAATTCACACGTCAGTTATTTCAAAATGAAATTTTTTCCTTTAACGAACGCGATTGAAAACGAATGGTATCTCGGTGGTCGTTAAGAAGAAAAAGAAAAAGAAAAAAAATAGGAGAAGAAGAAAAATGATAATATCGAAACGTTAGTAATAGAAATATTACATAATGGAGATAGGTACATAATAGATATAAAATAGTAGGAGGTAAAAAGAGAGAAGAGCTCGTGACAAGGGACGTCGTGGCATCGATCAATGGAACGTTGAACGTAACGAAAGGAAGTATCGGACGAGGGCCGCGCGGAAGGGCAATTGGTAGGACCGGAAGACGATAAACTATGCAGCGGTCACCCTCGTCGAGGAATCCGCTCTATAAATCCACTGACAAAGTAGCGACCTGGCAAATGTCAAGGCGTCTCGATGTCGTCGTCGTTCTAGTCGGTGTTCTGTACTTGTCTTTGTCTATGTCGTCTCTTTCTTACCCTTGTAAAAACGTAGATACCAATATATAGTGTATATACATATATATATATATACACACACAGGGTGACTTGTACGTAAACGAATCTTTAGTTTTAACAAAGAAAAAGAGCAACATTTTCATGAAAAATGTTTTCAGATGTTTTTTTTCTTTTTTGATCATTAATATATATTGATACATTAATATATATTTTTTACATAAGAATAATTCCAAAATGTCTTTTTGATAAAACGCATAACTTCAAGGAGAGACATTAACTTTCAATCATCCCATAGAAACGCCGAGTCACGTTCTCCCAACTTTTTGGAAGATTACAGCTGTCGTCTTTGGTATCACCGCGAACACGTGGACGCAATGATGTTCGAGTGACCGGAAGCGTGCGTGGCATATCGTGCGTGGCATAGCGTGCGTGCCAAGACGGTACGTGCCTGAGGACAGCTGCTAGCTTGATGGCCACACTTCGCGAGAACTCGATACACACTGATTTTTCACGCGTTCCTTAACCGAATTCTCGAAAAATTCTCGCCACGCGTGTCGACCTTTCATGATCATCGGGAGGCAAACCTTAACGACAGTTGTTGCCTGGTGTCTCGACACATTTCGAGTGTGTCTCTATTAGGAGACGAAATAGAATCACTTATCGTTTTTTGAGAGAAAGGAAGAAATATTTCTTCTGATCCGCTCGAGTTTCACCAGCCATCGACTTCCTAAACTTCTTTGTCGCTCGTTTGTATTTATTTTTAGAAACGTTTGAGAAATCTCCGATTATTTACCAAGTCTCTTAAAATGTACTTTTTCCAAACGACATCTTTTTATTATTACTTCTCTTTTTCTTTTTCTCAAAAAAAGAAAAAAAAAAAGGAGAGAAAAAAGAAAATCAATTTCAATCAATTCGTGAAAACACTTTGTTATCATTTTTTAACGTAGTCTTCTAACATTTCTATTGGCAACTTCAAACGACCATTTACAAGATGCGCGACATAGCAAACGAATCCTCGTGGTATTTCCATAACGACGTCTGGGAAATGAGCCGGTGATGATAATTAGCGTTTCTCTTTGCGCAAAAGGTAGGTTGCATAGAGAAAACAGCGACTTTACCTCGCTCCCTTTTCTCCGCGGTCTATAGAGATTGTTCGTATCTTCGTCGTTCTTTGATCCGTTCGCTGCTTTTTAGACCATCCTAACGATATATGATGGAACGCGTTAATTTTTGCTTGCGAATGTTTTTTTTCTATTTTCTCTCTTTTTTTCTCTCTTTCTCTTTTTTTTTTTCGGACGGTCTAATGAACAACGATTTCGTTCGTTGTAAATCTTTATTTTGTGTTATAGTACAAGTAACATTTTAAAGTTAATTATTTATTGAATTAATACGAAATTACAACAACGTTATATGTTCTCTAATTCCTGTAAATTAATTATTTTCGAACTTAATGAATTTTATAAAGAGCTCGCTTGTATATAATGAGATATTATATTTTATTCGTAGACGAGACGATCGAATTTATTAGGATTATCCAAAGTAAATGAGATGTTATATCATCGTATTGCGATGAATGAAAACAATGGTGTATCGGGCAATTATTTCGTATACTCTTTCCTACGTTAAATGAGGTGGGAGGTGGAAAATAAATGTTAAATGGTACTACGTAATGAGGTAAATACTGGATGGAGTTAATGAGATTATATTTTTAGAATGTATATTAATGTTTTCTTTATATTCGAGTTCGCCTTTGTATTTCTACATTGTCAAAAGTTTCATATAGCAACGATATATTGGTGGACGTAGAGCTCGGCAATATTTTCAGTTTCGTCGTTGATCGATCATAACTATTCGAGTCGCTTTTATCGTCACTTAAAAGCTCTCGCAGCGTAAACGTAGAAAGATCGAGCGGTTGCATCAGAGTTTAAAAGGGGAACACAATGCATTTACATTTATTTTCCAAATGCATGCATTGCATTGTATCATGTCGAAGCTTAAATCATATTATGCACAATATTACGATATACAGGGATGTTTATTATTCGCACGAGTATCATTGCTAATCAGCGTCCTCTTCATCAATGCTATTTTAACATCAAAGACTATCTATGCCCTTCTAACGAAGGGTCGGATCATCGTGAATCTCGATTTTCCTCGCGTTTAAAAGGCACTTAGATTTTCCGAAAGGGAAAAGGCCCGACCGAAGATATACGTGTCCCTTTAGAAACCTCGAATTTAGTATATGGTAGGAGAGATATACAAGTCCGTTTATAGTTTGGTTGAAAGGAGGACGGGTGCGAGCGTATGTATAGCATAGAATTACATAGTACGTATCTACATACGTATGGATACACACACACACACACACACACACACACACACACAATATATATATATATATATATATATATATATATATCTGAATACCTATAGTATATTTGTGTAGAGGAAGGAGCAGCAGTTTCCTCCAACCCCTGGACGTATCCGGACATTGGGGGAAAATTAGCGAGCAATAACAATTAGCGTCCGAGCGGCTGACAAACGGCGTACCACAAAGCGACTTTTCGCAGAGCGGGAGGAAACCCCTTGAGGAATGGTGGTGGTCCATCGAGGTCGTTGATGTCGTTCTTGTTTCTCTCTCTCTCTCTCTCTTTCTCTCTCTATCTCTATCTTTCTCTTTCACTTGGTGACCCGTATATAGAGTATCGTGGGCGCGTACAAGAGAGGTGGAAGGATCATTGTCCTGGAAGGCCACAGGAAGCAGCGGGTGGGCGCGAGAAGCCTGTTCGCCTCGTACCGTGCCCTTTTGTACTCGGTTAAATGAAAAGTCATCTCGAATCTATTACTTTCGTGCTTTGCCACCGGGTAGTGTAAATATTTGGGCTTTCGTAAGCGATGCCGCCTAACAGATACACACCAAAGCAGATTCTTCCTTTCTGTCTGTGTCTCTTCCTCTTTCTTTCTTTCTACCATTCTTGCCAATCGATAATTTATGATCCGCAGTGGCTGCGCGCCCTCGCAACAGCTGTTTCGTTGCCTCCCTCCCCCATTCTCCCTTCGTATCTTCCTTCTCTTGACATTTTATTATACAAATCTGTCGTGCGCGCGAGCCCTCGCCATCCAACCAGCCAGCCAGCCAGCCAGCCAGCCAGCCAGCCAGCCAGCCAGCCAGCCAGCCAGCCAGCCAGCCAGCCAGCCAGCCAGCCAGCTTCCCGGTGGGCTCCATCTTTGTGCCCGCGAATAATCGAGTATACTATAAATCGCGTTTTAGTGCGTCGCGCGACGCCGATGGTCCCAGGAATGTCGATGACGACGCTTCTGGAATCCGTGCCACGAATTTCGTTCTTTCGGGGATTTATTTTACGACGTTCTCGGTTCTCTCAGACTATCTCGGCGACTACCTCCTAATTACTCTCCTGGTATTGTATTTGTTTCGAATTCTTCTTACAGGGTGCATTTTTTCTTTCTTTTTTTTCTCTTCTTCTTCTTCTTTTTTTCCTTCCTCTAGGTATTCCGGGTAGATGCCTTTGAGACTTCTTCCTTTCTTTGACTCATTTTTTCCTATAAAAAAAGAAAAAAAAAGAAAAAATATCGTTGGGAGTCGAGGCTTTGTTTTCTCGCCTTATAGAAAAAAAAAAAGAATGTTTTTGCTTCGCAAAATGCAATTATTTTTCTATCTATTCGACTGCCACTCGCACTGCCCTACGTATCAGCGAGCCCTATTCTATGCGTACACACGCTCACGTGTTTACCATTACCAATAGCACGTGAACGAGTAGACACGTCGCTCCCCCGGGGCGATAATCGTCAGATTTCGAAGCGATGGCGCGTAGATCCGGAACTTCTAGCAGTTTTACCCGCCGGACCCTTTTCCGGAACTTCCCTTTTTCCAACGTTCTCACCCTTCTCGACGTCACTTTCGCCGAATCTGATTTTCTCTTCTTTTTCTTCTCTCTTTTTTTCTTTGTTCTTATTTTTTATCTTTCTTTTTTCCATTTTTTATCCTCCGATAAACGATATTCGTATTCTCCGATAAACGGTAACGTATGTACAGTGATAGTTCGTTAAATTTTCTCTTCGTGCGAGATAAAAAATCATAATCGTCGAATTAATTTGACGTAATTATTTACTCGCTTGACAAGGAAGGACGATTGATTATATCAGGAATGAATTCATTATGCGACAATATTTTTAGGATGAAGCGGACGAGAATAACGATCGATGTTGCGAGAAAAATGATCGGGGAATTAGAACGCGGTGAAAGATTAAATAGTCGAAATTTTATTGGGGACGACGAAGCAATTATATCCGTCCTGTGGATTGATAAAACGATTATCATCGATCGAATTTAAAACGTTCCTGTCGTATCCCCATTAAGAGGTGTAGGCAAATTGGTTACGTTTGGGAATTCATTTATTTTTTCTCTTTTTTCTTTTTTCTTTCTTTCAATTGGAAACAATCGTAGCTTTGTATCGACTTCCAATTTCGAGATAATTTCGAGAAGATCATCAAGTTCGTTAAAGTTTCTCTTTGGCGAGGCAAGTAAAAAAGCTATCGTAGGTCTTTTGTGCCGACGGTAGACGAGAAAAATAAATGCTGCCAAATCCAACGGGGAAAATGGGAAATGGCAGGAAGGCTGGTTTCGACGGTCGAGAACCAGTGGAAAAGCGTTGATTGCGCCGATTGTCCGAATAGCTGCTTTCGACGAGTCTTGCTTACGGTAGGCGCGAAGCTTTGTTAACTTTCCTAGGATATTACCCGGTTGTAACCAGTGGTTGTGTTGGTGGTCGAACACATGGTATCGCGTGCCGGACGAATTTTGGTTTTACGGATGATCATGGAAAATGGGGAGTGAGAGAGAGAGAGAGAGAGAAAGGGAGAGAGCCAATTGTCCGGCTCACCCTTCCCTATTAACAGAACGGAGGAGGAGAAGAAGAAGCGTCTATGGGGATTTAATGGCGCATAAATACCGACCGTTTCCGAATGTAACTTTTCTCGCTTCCTTTCTTTCATTCGAAGAATAAAACTTAACCTTTTCGTATACGTAACATTCATACGGTTGCTTCCTTGCACCCTCGTAATCGAGAATCATTAATTGAAATTTCAATTTATTCTACGTAGAACGGAGGCGACGTTTCGCGTTTTATCGTGCAAACTAATAAAAACCGATACGTCGAGGAAACTAATAAAAAGAGGCGTAATGAATGGCGATGATCGTATCGCCGGAAATTAAGAACCAAGGAGTCGGAGGCGTAACCAGTTAATATTATCTCCATCGATTGATTTTCAATATTCTGTTATATTATTAAAGACTCGATTCGCGTTCTTCGAAAGGGAACGCTTTTAGATTTTAATCCAAGCGGAAAAAAGAGATTGGAAGATCGAGTTTAAAGAATGAAAGAGAGAAAAAGAGAGAGAGAGAGAGAGAGAGGGTGGTTCGAAAGTAATATTAAAGAACCGTTGGCCAATCAGCGATCACGAATGAATATCATCCTCATGGAAATTTGGCTTTCGAATGAAAGATTCGTAGGCGGTGCGGAATAGTTCGTAGACAAACAATAGAAACAAAGGATGGTCGAGCGTTTGGTCGATTGTACACAGGTCTCTGCAGCATAGACCATTCTTGAGTACACAACGACTACAAGGTTTTTCAAATAAAAAAACTCTTCGTCATATCGTCGAGCTGAGCGTGTGCGTGTGCGTATGCGTGTGTGTACTTTGAGATGTTAAAATCGTTCCGTGGCAGAAGGCAAATATTTGATTGGAAAAGTAAATCTTCTCGACACTGTGACAAGAGAGAGAGAGAGAGAGAGAGAGAGATTTTCAAACAAACATATATTCATGTCAAGTTGGTAATATCGTAAAACATTGTTTAAATGAAAGATATGCGTGCGATTCCACCTATACGTATGATATTTCTTTTTATGCTAGTAATAAAAAATGATAAAGGAAAACAGGATCAGAAAAATTTTCTAAGCCTATCGCGTAGCCTCGTAGAACCCGAACCTGATAAAGGAACGGATTTATCGTGGTTTTTCCATTGGTGTCTTAAGCCGCCAAAAACTGGTATGTTTATCTACCATATTATATGAAGTCAATGGCATTTTACGAGAACAAAATCTTCTTTATATGGATTTCTTTGGACAGCAAAGTCAGGGAGAGAAGGAAGGAGCTTTAGAAAATTTTGCGATTTGATCCAGCTTTAGAATCTTTATTTTATTTATTTATTTATTTTTTATTTCTTCTTTTTTTCCTTGTTTTTCTTTTTTCTTTTTTTTCTTTTTTTTTTTTTCTTCTTCTTTTCGCTAAAGACAAGAAGACAAGGAGGGAAAGAGAAAGAACAACACGAGCATTCGTCGGAGCGCATTGATTTTCTATATTTCGCCGTCATTGTGGTAGGACTTTGTCCTCGAACTTCGGAGTCGAGGTTTACGCAGGTAAAGTTGTGGGAGAAAGGAAAGGGCCCGAGCCAGTACTTTCCTGTTGTTGCAGCTGCTCGCTTGAATTTTCGTGAGAAAACAAAGTTCGTAGGAAAGTATAACGCCCACGGCTAAGTCGAAACAATTTCGAAACGAGAAGAACGAAGTCTCATCTTATGGCGAGCGCCGAAATTTCAAAGGCGATTCATATTCCAGGAAAGTAGTTATTTGTAACGTTAACAACGTTTTAACGTTGCTTTTGTTCTCACGGGAGATATGGAGTAGATTAAAAGAAAAGAAAAGAAAAAGAAAAAGAGAAAAGAAAAAAGAAAAAAAAAAGAAAAAAAAAAAGAAAAAAAAAGAAAAAGAGGAAGAGTAAAAAGTAGATGTAAAAAAACGTGGGCGACACGCGTGCTCCGAAATTTATCCGTTCGCGTTTATAAAGGTAAAAGGGGGAGAAAAAAAGTGTAGTGAAAAATCGAAACTCGCTAGTTTATTTTCCATGCCGGCGCTTCCGATCGTTCGGCTTCGAATTCCTGTTGGAAACGTTTAAACGAATCCATCATTTCGTTCACCATTTTTCCTATCCGCCAGCTCTCCTCTCTCTCTCTCTCTCTCTCTCTCTCTTTCTCTTGCTTTTCTCGATTCATTGCGATTGATAAAAACGAAAAAGCGACATCGATCGTTCGTTGATTTATCGAACAATATCTTGATCCCACGCGAGTATGTATTTATATACGTAACCTGTTCGTCTATACATATATCGAACCGATCGATATTTTCTCTTGGGTAGTCGCAATAAGCGGGTGTTATCGATTCATCGGTATATTTAGATTTTTCAACGTACCAGGGACATTTTCATCGGGTAGGCAAAACGAAAGTAACATCGGTGCCACCTGCCTGGTTGGTTATCATTCTCATTCTGTTGCACCTGAACGATTCGAGCGTAATCGATGCTCGATGCTCTTCGACTCTTCTCGCATGTAACGCGAGATTCACTCTGTGTTCTTCTCTCAACCTATGTCGTCGGGCAGCCTGTTGGATACATCCTGAAGGCTGAATTTAAACGAGCGAGACAGATAGTGAAGAAGAAAAAAAAGAAAGAAAGAGAAAGAAGGGAGGAAGAAGAGAGAAAAGAGAAGAAGAAGAAGAAGAAGAAGAGTCGACGAGGAGAATGGCAGCTGCGGGCACCGACGTGTAGAAAGTCTAAAATGACTCGTATACATATTTGTTGGTCATTTGTTCGAAGGAAACAGGCACCGGCGCTTTCGTTGGCATTCTCAGGAAACGAATTTCTCAAATATTATTTCAGGAGGAGCCTTTTCTTGCTCTTCTTTTCTCTCTCTCTCTCTCTCTCTCTCGTTTCAAAAACGTCCAGAACGTTGTCCTCCTGGTGTTGGAATTTTCCCGGAGATCCCTAACCGACTTTTCTTTCCTTCCTCCTCCTCCTCGTCTTTTTCTTTTTATTCTTCTCTTCCGACATGACACGTAGTCTATTCGCGTGTTTGAGGATGATATTAGCCCTTTGCGGTAGGACGTGCTTCACGGATCCGTTAGCTCCGGACTCGCTCGGAGTTAATTTCACTCGTGTATCTCTGTCTCGTTCTACTCGAGACGTTTGATATTACTCTCCCTTCTCGTTTCTCTCTTGCGGCGGTCGGTCTATCATTTCTTTTTAACATTTTTATTATAGACGATATCGATTGCTATCTTCGTTATTACATTGTGTTTGTTCTAAGGAAATATCAAACTAAGGATTTTATCAAAGGTTATTTCGAAAGAATAAAAAGGAAATCTCGACGCAAAGAGAGAAGGAGGAACAACGGCAGCCGTAAATTCATCCTTTTTTGAATTTCTTTAGTAGATTTACGCTAACTAATGCGCTTTGTATACATCGTCGGTGAACGAGCAACGAAGAAAAGTGCAGCAGGTTGTTTAAAGAAAAGAGAAAAAGTATAAGCTACCCAGTATTTGCGTGTGCACCATTAAAATCTTAATCTTCGTTAAGCGTTGTAGTGAAAAAAAGTAGCTTCCATCTAAAAAGCAGCCCTTTCATCGTCTCGCATAAATTTTAACGGAGAACTCTTTGAATCGTTATTACTATCGCGTATAGAAGTTAAATAACTTTTCTTTCCCTCATTGTCCCACGATCATTGTTCCTTAAATAATCCTTAAATAAAAATACCTAACCAATGAAAGGAGAAGAGACGAAGAGAAAAGTTTTAGTCCTTTTCCACCCTCTTCTCTTCTCTTCCCTATTCTATAAAAAAAACGACCGTACTAGTATCAAATTTGTTTTCCAAACGATAGAAGGTATCCAATTTTTACGGAATTCTAGAGGAAAATGGAAGAAGGTCTTTTTTTCTCCCGATGGTAACAAATTTTCTTTCGTGCCGCGCGAATTGCCTATATCGTGAAAGAGTCAATAAGCTAGGGGAACCAAGGAGGAAGATAGAAAGAGAGGTGTAGCGTAGGCGTGAGCTTTCGAGTGTGTATGTATAAGAAAAATGTAGGCTCACTTTTAGTAAAAGGGAAAGGTTTGGACTTGAATTTCTTCTTCCTCCTCTTTCTTTGAATCTTTATAGCTAAGAAAAGACAAGGGTTCGAGCCGAAACTCGAGATGTCGTCAAGCTGACCTTTTTACTTTCGAGCAGATGGCTCGATCATCATCGGTATGCCTATAATGCGGAACACGCTCGATGATTTTCAAGAGTAATATTTTCTTCTTGTAATTAACACCGAAAGTAAGCGCTTGCGATTGCCATATGACGTTGGCAGCAAGCGACAAACACAGATATGATAAATTCTTCTTTAAGACGCGATGCTCGAGCCACGTGCCTTTTTAAACTTCGTTGAAAATTCTCGCCCCAACGAGGCGTACCTTTATTGCTCGAAAGTCAAAGATCTTATAGACACACCGGTCCCTTATAAATCCATCGTTATTTGGGTCAGCGATAAGTATCCACGTGTGGTTTCTCCTCTTTTCTTTTTCCATCTCTCTTTTTCTTAAGCTCGAGTTTAGCCTGGAAGGCATTCTAGAGCGATAAGAAATTTAGAGAAGAAACTTTCGTGAAAGACAAAAGAAAAGAAAGAGAGCAGCGTGGAAGAAACGCGTTATCCCGCGCGTCACCGCTTTAGGCGCGCGCCATAAAAGATTAATATACGCTAGAGAACGAGAAAGAGAGAGAGAGAGAGAGAGAGAGAGAGATATGAAGAAAGCGCTGAGAGTCAGAAAGATAGAGAAAAATATTGCTAACGAAGTTTAGTCGTTGAATATTTAGGAACTCGCGTTGCGTAAAAAGTAGAGTGAAAGAGAAAGAGAAAGAAAAAGGAGATAGGATAAACTGAGTCATTTGTATGCGAATTTTAGTATCGTTCTTTTTTAATTTCGTAACACTGGTAGATGTTTCGCGGTAACCGCGTTTATTTCATGAAAACCCGAGGTCTTAAAGAGCTCGGAGCAAGAGAAATCGATCTTGGCTTATCCGTGGAAAGGCAGATATCGCCCTCCTTCCTTCACCTCCTCCTTCACCTCTTTAACGTTTCCGTCTCGTTACCTCGGTAGTAACGAGAGACGAGGATACTCACTCGTGCGGTTCTCTGCACGGAATACCATCGGTAGTTTGTATAGTAGTAGCCCTACTTCCTTGCGTACCCTATCGATCCCCCTTTATTCCTCCCATCCTTCCTAGGGACTCCTAGTCACGACATCGCCAGGAGGCACGGCCGGAACTTTACAGTTGAGCGCGGGAGGGGTGATGTTTAATTCAAGTCCAAGCACAATGCTTCCTCAAGAAGCCTTTTCTCTCTCTCTCTCTCTCTCTCTCTCTCTCTCTCTCTCTTACTCTCCTCATATAAATTATTCCGCGATCTCGCATTCAAAGTCACTCTTTCACCCTTTCCGTTGTACCACCCCACCACCATCAATATCACCAGTACCATTACCTCTTCTTCCAACTAGCAACGACTCCTTTTTAAGCAACCGTCCAGCAGAGTTAGCTTTCGCTTCGAAGGAATGCGCCGAAAGGAACGACTGCGTAAAAATCTACGCACCTTTTCGCTTAAGCGAGGACCGCTCGCCTACCTTCCTTCGTCTTCCCCACGATGAAAAGCTTTGCTGGACCGGCTCTTTCGAGACTCATAGACGGGCTTCAAATATTGAAGCCCGCGAATCTCAACGCGAAAGGAAAGATTCTTTTTCTTTCCTTTACCTTTTTCTTTTATTTTCCTTTCTATTCTTTCTTTTTTCTTTTTTTTTTTTCTTTTTTTTTCTTCAGTCGCTTTGCTTAGCCAGTGCTCCGTTTTCACCTCAACTTCTCTTTGTAATTTATAGGAGCTCGAAGTTTGCCCCTTTCCCAGACGCTGGGTTTCTATTTTTCTCGGTAAGACGAAGGCGTTGAGAAAATATTTTTCTTTCGGAGGGCTAGCCGAAAAGATTCAAAAGAAGTTTAGAGTTACGACGATCGATTAATTCGTTGTTAATCTTTAATCGTCATATTTGGTTTTATGTTGTTTTCCGTTATTGGTGTTCTCTCTCTCTCTCTCTCTCTCTTTTTTTCACAGAAATATCCTTTTTTTTTTAGATTTCACTTCATTTCTTTGTTTCTTGTTACGATTGAGATATATAACGATACGGTTAGCCGATAACAAATACCTCGATGAAAGCGAGAACGGTCGTAATTGATTTAGATACTGCGACGTCTTACTTCGTCGCGTCTGGTGCTACACACACGTAGAAACAGACACAGAGGTATACACGTGGCACGCGTGCAGAGGTAGCATAGGATGTAATAAATCGTAGACGCGAGTCGATGCATCAACGTAACACCGTTCCTTCTTCCGCCGCGAAAGTGATCGAGTCGAGAAGCGGTTTTCACTGTATCCTCACGCTCAAGTGAATACATTAAACGTAAGGAATATACAAATGGCTATGTGTGTCTCATCGAATGTAAGAATATTTTTTGGCTCGATTGACGACGTTACAACGATCGAAAGATATGTTCCTTCGGGTCCCAAGAGTACATGTGCGCGTTTTCCGTCCTTGGAGGATTCCATCTTTGGTGTCTACCGAGATCGTAGCACAGGAGACTTTTTGCCCCGATGCCGATCAATCTCGAGAAAATACGGACAGTTATCCAGCGGACTCTTGCGTTCTTGCGAAGACGAAGGAAAGAGAAGTGGAAAGGACGAAGAAATCCTCTCGGTCGGCGCGCTTGACTGGACATTAGTCGCGAAAGCATGTCGTATCGGAACTCTTGGGGAGATAAGACACGTCCGATTTAAGTTCGCGAAAAAGGAATGCTCTCTCGAGCGACGCTGCGATTAAAGGTCAGCTGTAGAGACGAGAGAGAGAGAGAGAGAGAGAGTGAGAGGAAAAAAGAGAGAAAAAGATAGGTGGACAAGGCAAAACGCGGATTGGGATCGTGCCGAGGTTGGTACTCTTGGGAGGAGGACCTAGAATCTTTTGGGACTGTCGACCGATTTAATTGGCTTTCTCGGAGGAAGGGACTGGCAACTCGTGGCAACCGCAACGAGTCTTGATTCTTCTCCGAGACAAGTCCAATAAATCCTCTCTCTCTCTCCCGAGTCTGGCGCGCGTCTTTTCTCTGGTACGCGATGGTGACAAACTAAAACCGAGTCTCTCCTTCCTCTTCTTTCTCCTCCTCTTTCTACTCCTTCATCTCCATCTCTGTCTCCTACTCCTCTTCTTCGTCCGGTTCCTCTCTTCTTACTTATCTGATCTCGCGGCGGAGGATACACAAGAAACACAAACCGCGCAAGGAGGAGGAGGAGGAGGTGTAGAGTAGATGCCACGTAGTGATAGAGTTCGTTCGGTTGGATAAGGAGAGGCGAGGTGGTCCGGAAAACGGGGATAGATGGACGAGCTGAGAGCGAATAGAGGGAGAGAGAGAGAGAGAGAGAGAGAGAGAGAGAGAGAAGACACCGGCTCGGACTCCTTTCTCTGGTAGCGCTGATGTCCTCGCATTAAGAACTCGTTCTCTTATCGGCGATGATTTATAGAGGCGTTCAATTTTTAGGCTCCTCGTCGAAAGGGAATCACCGAAATAAATATGGCCACTGCGCGTTAAACCGATCCTTTCGGACAGGGTTCGCGCAAAGGCCGGACAGATGTTTTCACGGATCTTCTTCTTTTTCTTCTTCTTAGTTGTCATCGTCGTCATCGTCGTCGTCGTCGTAGAATAGTAGAGCCCAAATGCCGGGCAAAGGGTTCCTTCTTTTTTTCTTTATCTGTTCGAATTTCCACCGCCCTCGCTGACAGAGAAAAAGAAAGAAAGAGAGACGCCCTTGAATTTATCGCGTCCTCGTGTTTTCCATTCGGCTTGTGGTGGATTAAACGAGTAACAGCCTCGCTCATGGGCCAAAGCAAAAAGCTTTTTCCTTCTTCATCTCCACCTCTTTCTCCTTCATCTCTTCGCCTTCTCGTTTAACGGACGAACGAACGCGTTTTCATTCGAGCTCGTAGCACTTTCTTCTTCATGGCTTTACGCATCTCTGTCGAGAGACATTCTCTTTCTCATTTTATCTCGTTTTATCTCGTAAAGGTACCACTTCCGTCTATCTCTAATTGCAAATGCTTACTTGTCAGGCCGCTTTAACGTTACCCACGCTTTCTTCGTGAGTTTCTTCGTGAGTTTCTTTCGCGAATACCCAATCGCAAAGACTATGGAGAGATACTAAGCTCTCTTCACTTTTTCTCCTTGTTCTTGCGTTATGCCCGTAGTAGACTCAGGCTTTTGGAAAGCTCCGATGGTCGAGAGTAATAACAGAAAGACGCGGATAACTGCGTCTTTCTCGTGGTTTTATAAACAAATTTGCGACAAAGATAAAGAAAAAGACAAAGTTAATTTATTGACTCGCCGTCGACGTTGACAAGGCAAAATCGTTTGCAAGTATTTATCGGCACGATTATTCGAGATCGCGTTTGGTAGTCTCAAAGATTTAATGTAATCGGCGTCTCTCGAGTACGACCGGTTGTGTTTCGCCGATAAAAGTCTTTTTCGCTTGTTTCTACTCTTTCTCTCTTTCTTTCTTTTTCGTTATCTCTCCCATTTCTTTTATCTTTTCGCAAGAGAAGATAAGGGCGAAGCTTGTTTCATCGAAACCGCTGAGTCGACTGAGAATCACTGGTTCCTTTCGGTCGCATCAAGTGGAATGTATTCATCCATCGAGTTAACGCACGCTCAATTTGTCCGGGCCTTGTCAGCCACGCTGGAAAAGGATACCTTAATAAATTGTTGCCATGTTCTCGGACGGGTTGATTTCTTTCTTGCTTTCTTTCTTGCTTTCTTTCTTGCTTTCTTTCTTCCTTTCTTTCCCCCGCCCCCCACCCCCTCAGCCCTACCCCCACTCCTCTTCTTCTTTTTATTTTGCTTTACCTTTAAAACTCGGATGAACCCGCGACCGGTATGACGTGAACTTGCTTCTCGACTTTTTCAAGTAGGTAGAACAGAACAGAACAGATATGTATGTATCTACGTAGGTATAGCTATAAGAAAAAACTGTTGGTACTTCATGCCGTTGACAATAATCGTACATGTCGATGTTATAAGCTGCCTCTTTAATGAACATTATTTTTAAAGGACCTAGGAAAAGTATTTTATATTGCAAATAGCGAAATTTCATCCCTTCTATCGAGACGTTATTAGAACTGCAAAGGTACTTGGCCAGCAACGCAAAGAAACACTGAGAAAATAGCCTTGCGGCATAGACGTCTGCGAAGACAATGACGTCTCATCATTATGTAATCGTCGGGTCTGCTACGATTCTGCGAGCTACTACATTTGATATTACTCGTTTAACAATGTCTGGACCACCGAACATTCCTATTCTCGTAGTAGCTACTACTTACTTTGCTCTTATCATCGAAACGAATTATTGTACCTTCGAATAGAGAATGGTATAGTACGGTATTCCGGTGAACGATCAAGAGCTATCTTCGATCGAAAGAAATACTACTCCATGGAATTATTGACGTTTCTTCTTACAAAATTGCTTTCTATAACTTTAATAGCGTTCAAAGTACGATTATCGTTCTCTCTCTCTCTCTCTCTCTCTCTCTCTCCCTCCCTCCCTTTCTCTCTGACTTCCTTTCTCCTTCTTTTTCTCTCGAGTTCTTCTTTATTAAAAAGACATTATATTCCATTGCCAGGAGATCCGTGAAATTCTTGTGTAATTTATGAGTGAGGGAGAGAGAGAGAGAGAGAGAGAGAGAAAAGAATGATCTTTGCTCGCAAAATAGATACATTTTAGGTACAAAGACGATCGATTTTCGTCATTGAAAAGATCAAAGAGTCATTGAAGGAATCGTTTTCGAAGACAGAAGATAAACCGATAGAAAAGAAGATTCCTATTACTTAAATTAAAAAATTCATTGGTATATTGAATTTAATCGTATCAATATCGTGATCGAGCTATCAGTTTGTTAGCCTTTTCTCTCTCTCTCTCTCTCTCTCTCCTTTCAGCGAAGGAAAAATACATCTAATAAGATCCGAACTGGCCAGAGCCGGGTAAAGGCCGGGCAGAATCAATTTCATTTTTCAATTTCATCTTGGTCAGGTGGGGGGAGTGGAAGGGAGGATTCTACGTAAAGGTGGGATAGAAGGAGTAAGAGGGAAAAAAGTACGAAGAAGAGAGAGGAAGAGGAAGGAAAAGCCAGGCAGCTGATGGGAAAAGGAAACGTAGCCATTTTGCGTCGTTGTACGCGGCTATATAGCACTGTAGTAAGGAGGATCAGGAGCTTTGCTCTATGATTACGTGCGCTAGTTCGAGCCGGACAGACAATAACGCGGCATGGGGCTTGACCTAACCCAAATAACTTCATCTTAACCAGTAATACCAAGCGCGATAGATGGAAAAGGAGAGAGACAGAGTGGCAATTCTTCGAGGGAGATCTACCGGTGTTCTCTACTACACGTTGAAAATGAGATTTTCATCCGGCATAGAATCTAATGCTTCTTTTATTTTTCGAGTCACTCCATCTCCTTGGTAGATTCTTTTTCTTTTTTCCCCTTCCCCCCTCCCTCCCTCCTTCGATTCTTTTATTCAAAGGCGTATTCTTTGAAAATGCAAATGACGTTAAGTGGTCGAGCCAGTGCGGGGTGACCTTGCGTCTTCTAGCGTCTTTCTGTCTGGCCTGCTTTTTCAATGACCCTACGAAGAAGGGATGCATCGTATTCGCATCACGGAGTATCCCTCTGAATACATTCTCTCGTTCCTCTTCTATGGGTTCGTTTGTGCACGAATGTGTACGTTAAAATCTGTCTGAGTGTGAGCACAAGTCCTTGTATGTACATACGTAGGTGGGTACGTGGGTCAAGAATCATTGGCATTACGAACGTCTTTGATAGCACCGGGATTCTTAATGGGATGCTGCTGTTGCTGCCGCTGATGATGATGATGATGAGAGAGAGAGAGAGAAAGAAAAGGAGAAAAGAGTAATACTTTACGGTAATAATTGCGACTTCCTTTTGATATCCCTTTCACCGATTTCTTTTCATTCGAAAGGTAACGGCATAGCATCGTTTAACGAAAGTCCAGGTCAGAATTTTCAAATGAAATAAATCTCTTGAGAAAATTCCTTTTAATTTGATCCATACGAATGAGAATCTGCAACGTCCAATATACAATTTCTTTTTACAAATTTAAATGAGAAAACTCGTAATATAAAACGATTAATCGCAAGGATGTCGTACGAATGACGACAACGACGACGACAACGACGACGACGACGACGACGACGACGACGACGACGACGATAGGGATCGAATCTAAACATCGAAACGATCGTAGTAGTCGCTGTCGTCATCTTGTCTCCTGCCATACGATTTCGAAGAAGGTTCAAGAATTTTGTTGAAACATTGACAGGGGAGTAGTTGTCGTAAAAATTTACGGTCCTCCAACGGAGGTAAGGCGAAAGCCTTATCTTTACTTTCACACCCCAAATGACCGACTCGAATCAGCCCCTTCCCCGTCGTTGTCGGGAGACTTCACAAGTATCTCTCTCTCTCTCTCTCTCTCTCTCTCTCTCTCTCTCTCGTTTACGCTCGTTTACGTTTCTTCCTCTTGGTTTCTCCTTCAACGACGAGTCACAAGTAAAGGATATCTATAGCTTAGCCTCATCTCTCGTTTCTTCTCTTTTCTTTTTTCCCTTCCCATTCTAACTTTACCCTCCTCTCTTCCCTTTCATTTCGCGGATCTCCATCTCATTTTTTTCGTCACCTCAACGAGGGTTCCCTCTCTCTTAAGACTTAAACCGTTACGAGCCAAGCCAAGGAGTCTTTCTGGAATTCTGGAATCTCCTTGGTCTTTCTCCGGAACGCCGAGAATATGTCTGGGGTATGGAGGAGCAGCTACGTTTATTAGGCGGCTAAAGGATCCCTCGTGGACTTGCTACGAGGTGACAACTTAAAAGAAAGAGAGAGACGAGAGAGAGAAAGAGGGAATCGCATTTGTCGAATTATGTTCGCTCGTATGGTAAGTATCATTAATTACGCAGGAATTTCTTCGATAGAATTTTTTCCCCTGTTATAATTGAATCGATGATAAACCGATAAACATTACGTCTTCTTTCTTTCTATTTCGTATTTCTTAAAATAGCAACCAAGATTGAAAAGGTTATTTTCGATCGTAAGATCTTATAAAGATATCGATCCAATAAAGGTTTTAATTCATGGAGAAAGAGTTTTAATTACGTATCCTTACGTAAAAATATCATTTTGTTTATATTATCTCAATCTTATAACGAATTAGAATTATCAGATTCAAATTTTTTATGCGTCGTTCACATGTAAAGGTTAAAAAGCCAATGAATTATCGTTGAATCTATAAAACAGAATCTATTAACCACTCAAAATTTATTTAGCGAGTAATCAGATGGCGCTTCGATCGATCCTTCGTCGCATTAGCCGATTTGCAAAACTTTTTAACAGTTCGAAATCTAAATCGAAGGAGGTCGCGTCGCTAACGATGTTATTAAATAAATCTCATTATCTTTTTCGTTATTTTTGTACGTTTTTTAATATTTTCGAAATGACAAATTATTAAATTGTCGTAAAGGTTAATGATTACGATTAAAATCAAACGATTATTATCTTTTATAGGTTGGAGAATGAGAGGTGTAAAAATTCACATCGATCATCCATCTTGTTTCTTCCCACGAGGGGAAAAAAAAATGACGAGGCCGATGATCCTCGATGTTGGAAGAAAATATTTTTTCAAGATTTCCAGAGGGAGAGATGAAAGGTTGCCGCATCACAGTCCTTAATCGCTCAGGTATAATACGCATTCGTATCTCGATTTTCGAGCTTTAACATGACCTTCGAAGGTTTACTCGTTCGTTAGAAGATATTCTTTGCGATATCGAAGCTGAAATGAGAAATTCGGAAAATAAAAAAACGAAATGCCTTTTGTGAAGGTTTAAGATTTTTATCTCTCGAGGACAAACGTTTTTTCGTTTTTCCAATCTATTCTCTTATCTCTCGTCCTTGTTTTCTTTACACCAGTATAGTATTACTTTAGATATTCGAATAATAGGAGATAGGTATAAAGATAGAAAGAAAGCCTATATATATGTGTGTGTATATAAATATATATATATATATATATATACACACAAACACACACACACACACACATATATTCGTTCGTTATCCATTATATAACGAATTTTCAACCGTTAGACGGAGATGTACGATGTCTTCCGAATTAGCACGATTTGCTCAGTGACCGTTATGACGTCTAATAATCACGCGAACGTTATATAGTGCACGATAATATCCATATATAAAAATTACAGACGAAGTTTTTCGTTGGAAAATATATTAATTATTAATTACTAAGTGATATATAACAAAGAGAGAGAGAGGAGAGTCAAGTATACTCTACGATCAAGTACTTCTCTCTTTTTCGTTATATGTATTTCGTTAATTAATTAATTCTACGAATTTTACTAATTCTCTCCAACATATTCAGCGGTTTTCAACGCATTTATTAAACGTATGTATTTATATCATTTAATTAGAATAAGATTCACCGATATATTAAATAATTTATATCGGTTTTAATTGAGGGAATAATTAAATATTAAACTAATCAATGTTATTTTAATAATATCGAAGGTAATTATCGACTATATCGAAATATAGGAGATGCAGTTCGATGCGATATTATCGATCCGGATAATGAGTCGATAATAACGGAAACCGACTAGGACATTTATCCTATGTATCACTATACTTTTACATCGTATACATATATATATATATACACACACAACACATACATACACACACATATAAAATATATGTAGATACAGATACATTATATATAGATATATAGTCTGTTAAGCGATATCGAAAGAACAAAACAATTTTACATTTTGCGGTCGTAATGTTTTATCGCCGTGAGTGATTTCTTTGAAAAGGGACAACACGTTACAGCGTGCCAATTTTATCAGTGGCATTCGTATTATATTGATTTACATGTTTCATATAATAAAAAAGTATTTCGTACTTTCGATGGCTTTGTGACAGCGAGTAACAATCGCAAATATGTATTTCGACACTTTATTGTTAAAATTTTGCATTTATTCGTGTCTCCTCGTGAAATTACTGTTTTCAAAAAACGCGTGGGGAAAAAGAGAGTGATGGGGGGCAGGAGAGTCAGGGACGGAGAAGAGAGAGAGAGAGAGAGAGAGAGAGAGAGAGAGAGAGAGAGAATATAAAGTTATGGAAAATCACATTGTAAAAAAAGGAAACAAAATATTTTGAAGGAACGGCGATGGAGATGGTCGGGGAGGGGTAGAGGCAGGGTTTTTTTTTTTTTGTAAAAACAAAGGGAAAAAAACAAAAAAAAAAAAAGAAAAGAAAAACAAAAAAGCATACGCACATATTCTCGTCGATTTTATTATCACTGTAATGGATCGATCCTCTACCGATGATTTATCGTTAATGGATTTAACGTGTTGATGAATTTCGGCTGAAAGGGCATCGAGTTACGACAATCTTGGGCAATGCGTTTAATAATGAAAACGCGTCAAAAATCGATCGTCATTCATAAAGATCTCCGTGTCGTTAAATCAAATTGATCTCGTTCGTTGCCCGATCATATTATACGGCGTTTTTTTTTTTTTTTTTTTTTTTTTTTTTTTAAGAATCAAATATCGCGCTGATGTTATTATCCACGTTCATCGTTGTATTTTTTTTTCCGTTTCTTGTTCTTTTCTTTTTTTTTTCTTTTTTTTTCTTTTCTTTCTTTCTTTTTTTTTTTTTTTTTGTTTACGAGGAAGCGCAAACTCAAATTAGCTTCTATTCCATTTGGAAGCGTTCGCTTTGATAAAGGATCTAATTCGTTTAGGCGCGAATGATTGATTTGCGTTTATTCTATTTCAATGAATAGAAAAGAATAGGGAGAATAATTCTATTACATAATACGAAATAATTTAAATATCTAAACGAATGTTTATTTGGAATAGCAATATATATATATATATATATATATATATATATATATATGCAATTACATAACAATACTTTGCTTAGTACTAGAAATGATCGATAATGCGATCAGCTATGAAATCAAGTTAAACAACGTAGCTTCACATTTTATCCGAGTACGTACATAAATATATACATATATAAATATGTACATACATACATACATACATACATACATAAATACATTTACGTGCAGTACATACATACGTACTTGCGTATATTTCTAAATGCATAGCTGGACGAGTGTGTGCGGGTTTGCGCATACTCGCGAATGTATCGAGTATCCACGAGTGGCCTGAAAGAAGCGTTTTACGCCATCCCGTTAATAATGCGCATCCAATTACCGGCTTTACTGGCTCGAAGCCACGTCACCAGAGCTCATTTGTCATCCGGTTACTCCCTCACCACCGCTTATACGCGATGAAAGCCTTATTCCGTAACGAAACTTTCGTCTTCTATCTCTTTCTTTTTCACTTTCTTTCTCTCTCTTTTTTTTCTCTCATCGTAGGCTTCGATCATCGAGAAGCACAAGATGCAAGGTCATCCAAACAGAATAGTACATAATTCAGTGAATGCATCGTGTTATGAAGTCAACCTATCTTTCTCTTTCTCCCTCGCTCTCTCTTACTCTTTTATGTACGTGTATGTACTAACGTATGAGTAAGCGTGTATATGTATATATCTCGATTGTCGAAGGACAACTCAATTTAGTAGATACGTGTATCATCGAATTTTTCTTTTCCTATTTTCTTTTTTTCTTTTTTTTTTTTTTTCCTTTTTTCGAAGAAGAATCGTAATATAAAAAGTTGTGTAATTTAGGAGCGCAGAAGTTTCTTTCTTCCTTTCTATTCTTTTTTCTTCTTTTTCTATCAATTTCATCAGATTTCAAAGACTTCGAATGATACTTCGAAATGTAGTTTCGCGAAGATCGATAGTAGTCTAAGGATCGTAGAATGTCTCGTCGTATGTAAGTCACTGAGAGTGGGAATATCGTCGAAAGAAAGCGGTTAAACACGTAGAGAGGGTTTTATAAAGCGTGCGCGTAGATTTTGGCATCGCTCGGAACGTTCCCACGGAATCGGAGATTCGCTTCTCCTTCCTCTTCCTCCTCTTGTCCCTCATCCAGTAACTCTCGAGCGGCAAACGGTGCCACGAGCATCGAGAATCTAACCTACATTCGTGGGAGGCTTTTCTCTCTCTCTCTTTCTCTCTCGCACGCGCTCTTCGTGAACGACCTATAAAATAAGTTCTCAAAGTATCGACGTAAAGTCGCGTGTGTATCGAGTCTCTCAATTAGTCTGCAAATTTATGTAGATATCTATAAATCTACGAAACATTTCATATATTTCAATATATATACACATTTGTATGTACATAGGCGCGCGATTTATTTAGTTAGAAGTTACAACTGTTTGTAGAGATATTAAGGAATAGAGAGAATTGGAAAGTCAAACGCACCGATATTCAGAATTCCACAGTGGGAAAAAGAAAAAAATAGAGGAGATATACGTGGACTGGTTCGATCGTTAATCCTTGCGACATTGGTCCTCGATGAAACGTACTTAAGGGCTTCTTCCTGTCGGTAATCGCGTTTCCTTTCTAACGAAAAGTACCAAAATAACCGACTCGCCCTCTCTCTCTCTCTCTCTTAGCAGGATAGGAGTCGACAAATCGACGGCAACGCGGTCGTTAATCGGCCGAGCAGAGAGAGAGAGAGAGAAGTTTTCGTTCCCTCGCTCGTAGATTTAAGACAGCTCTAAAAATATGGTTCTCCTCGGAGGCAGTCCTTTAATCGTCCTCCACCTAGGTCTCTTTCTTTTTCTTTTTTCGTTGTAGCTTCTCGTCTTCTTCGCTACTTTCTCTCACCCCTCCCTTTTCCTCCCTCTCTCTCTCTCTCTCTTTCTCCACCTTCCACTCGCTTCTTCTCTTAAAAGCTACCGTGCTTTGCGCCCGGAGGCTTCCAATGTCCGCTTAATTATCTTTCGAGTTGGAACGCGGCAGGGGTTAAGTTTCGTCGGGAATGCGCCGTAATTAAGAAAGGTGTTGCACCGATCCACCGCAGTCATTTGCCGGAAAATTGCCTGGAAATGGGCAAGAGGAAGGACGACGTTGGAGACGGTGCAGCACTTTTGCTCGACGACGAAGACATGAGCGTGGAGGAGGATGGTGTTTCTATTATTAAGTGGCTCATCTTCCTACGGAGTGCCAAGAGTGCTCTCATACCTTGATTAACTGAATGAGATAGGTATATACGCGCTCGAGATCGAGACAGAGAATATATACACGTGTGTGTGGTGTATCTATTAGATTTGAGACAATGGTATTGTTTTAATAATATCTTTTAAATATCGAATAAGACCGTATGTTATTTCTCTCTTCGTTTATCTCATCCATGAGAAAAAAGTCAAAGAATTTGAAAGGATCATCGATGGTGGATCGGACCGAGTGATTTTTCGTAAGATAAACAGTAGGTTTGGTTTTATAGAACAGAAAATAGCGGTAGACAGACAAGATACGTCGTGCGAGTATCCTGTCGGAGTCAGTCGAAAGGAACATGGAAGGGAGTGGAAGAGGAAAAAGAGCGTTAGGTAGACCGTAAGGCGACGCCAATAACAGCAGCAGTAGCGGCAGCCTTCTAGAGCAGAGATTTTCGAAACGCACGTGCGTCGTTTCCTTTACGGCTTTTTAATTAGCCTTTTCCTCGAACCTAACGACCGAGTCGGATAGAGATGGAGAGAGAGAGAGAGAAAGAGAGAATGTCTATGCGTCCTTTTCCTGTTCGTCTTTTCGTCACCGAGAAATCTTCTTCGAGAATCCTGCGTTTCGACCTATTTTTAAGATCTCGCAGAACCCACAAGCATGGCGCCTATTTATTTTCTTGCTAAAAGTAGACTCTATGCATCTTTCTCTCTCATTTCTCTTTTTCTCTCTCTCTCTCTCTCTCTTACACATATACACACACATAAACTCTCTCTCTCTCTTTCTCTCTCCATACGGTCTAAGTTCAAGGTGATGGCACAAGTAATCTATTAGTCAGTCCGTCCTTTGGTTCATCGCGAGTTTTTGAAGATTCTAAGAAGACACGAAGAGAGATTGAATTTGTCGAAATTGGTAGAGGCAAAGGTATTTGTTCGTTTTTCTCGTATCTCTTTCCCTCTCTCTTTCTCTCCTTCCTCCTCTTTAAAAGTTTCACGTCGGCGAGTAAATTGGTACGAACGTTACGCTTCTTGGTAATGAAGGGAGGTGAAGAGAAGAGACGAGGACATGCGATATATCTTACGGTTTCATCCTGAGATTGGCAGCGATGTCGACGACCACCGGTTTCGAAATTCCGATTCGGTTGGATAAATTTAAAAAGGAGAATCGACGTGTTGCCGTTGTGTTGGTGTACTCAAATGCGAAAGAGAAAGAAAAAGAGAAAGAGAGATGGAATGAACGGTGTAAGAAATTCAATTGCTCGCTATAATATCTCGCGTCTCGTGGAAGCAGGCTAAAAGAGAGAGAGAGAGAGAGAGAGAGAGAGAGAGAGAGAGAGAGAGAGAGAGAGAGAGAAAGAAAGAAGCAATCAAAAAAAGCCCGAGGCGATGGCTAAACGATTCGTGCAACGAGTTTATCCATTTTGAAGATCGTCACCCTCGCTCTGGCTCTCTGTCTCTCGATCTACCTCTTTATCTCTTTCTCTCTCAATTTCCCGTTCTCTCCCACATTTGCGATATAATATTTGTCGTTTTAAATTCTTCCCGTGCGTCTCATATCGTTTCCCTCCAAAATCCAATATCACGCATCCAAGACGGGGTAAATGTGAACACCGTGAAAAATCATCGAGTATGCATTTGGAATTCGAGATAGAGATCAAGAATCGAGATAGTAGCTCGTTTTATTTTAGACGGCTTTGTTCGCACAGGATCAACGATTTTTTATCTTATATTTTCTCTCTCTCTCTCTCTCTTTTGGTTTTTTCTTTTCTGTTTTTTATTCTTTTTTTTTTTTCTTTTTTTTTTTTTTTTATTACTATTATATTTTTTATACAAGAATCGCTAATAAAAATTATTGCGAAATATTCTATGGTGGATCGTTTAGTGTCACTAAGCACGAGCCAATTGCTTTGATATCGAGTCATATCGAGATTGGGAGAGCAAGAGGATGAGAGAAGTTCATAAAAAGAGAGAGAGAGAGAGAAAGAGGAAGGAATAGAGACAAGTATTTTAATAATAAAAATTGTACGCTCGGCAATAATATATGTGCGTTATGGAATCATTAATTCGGCCTTCGGAAAGCTCTGTATTATGAAAAAAAATGAAATATTCTAAGGATTTCCCTTTCGTTTAACCCATTTTCATGCGAGCGTCAATATTATCTTCGTGCGTTCGATTTTATCCACGTTTTCTCATATTACTTATATAAATATAGATATATTATATATAATATTATATACACACACACGTACACACACACACATACATATATATATATATATATATGTATATATATAAAATGGCTCTTTTTCTCTTTATAAACGAGTACAACGATCGATTTACTTTTCAACTATAATGGGAAACGTTTATACAAAGGATGACGTGTCTTTATACCGAGCGTACCGTGCATACGTATCCATGCTTCATTTAAATCTTCATGACACTTATCGTCGTTTCTATATCCATTTATCCGCGTGCCAAGCTTTTACATTTTATCATATATCTTTCTCGCTCTCTCTCTCTCTCTCTCCCCCTTTTTCACACAATTTTTCTTATTTCTTTTCTCTTTCTTTCATTTAGATATAAATTCGAATTATAGAATATACGTACATACATACTGTAATAAAATAACTGTATATAAAATTCATTTGATTCGATAAATGTCACGTAAGACGTAAGTACGAAGTATCTTTTCTTTTATTTCGTTTTTCTCTCCCTCTCTCTCTCTCTCTCTCCCTCTCTCTCTCTCTCTTTCTTTTTCTCCAAGGAGTAGGTTACAAGTTCGAAGGATCGACTACGCTCGAGGGAGGGAGAGAGAGATAGAGAAGGAGAAAGACTCGTTCGAAGTAAATCTTTCGAAGCTCACCATTATTACTCGGCGTTTCTCGAAAGTGATTTGAGAAGGAGCCAACTAATCACGGGAAACGATTCTATTCCGTACGTTGGAACGACCTTAACGACTCTATCGAACCATTCTATCGATTGAGATTTTCAGAATAATTACCGTGTCTATCGATCGAGCAACTTTAAAGGATTACGAAGGATATATATATCGTTGTCTCTCTCGCTTGTGTTAAACAGCGAGAAAGTACACCGATATATATTCGGCGAGATCGAAAACAAAACATCCTACAGAAGTGAGAACAAAAGATTAACTGAAGTAGTTATTAGTATTGAGCGTTGGTTCGATGGTTGAATCGAGCTAGATATCATTGTTTTCCTCTCTTTTCAACGAGTTCAATTCCGAATGAATACTTTGTGAGAATTTTTAAGAATTATTTCTCTCTTTTTCTCTTTTTTTAACCTCTCATATTGTGCGAATAATTAGTATTGCATTCCCGAATTGTTCAATTGTTCTTTCTTTCTCTATATCCAATTTCTTTTCGTTTTTTTTCATTCCGATCGATCGATCGATCGATCGATCGACGGATCGATGGATCGATAAGTCGAGAGTTACGAAGAAAAAAATGTTAATCGGATTAGTCTCGATATTTTGGAATGAGCTTGTCGTTGCTCGTTGGTCTACGTTCGATCGTGTTTCGATGGTTCTAAAAAAAAAAAAAAAAAAAAAAGAAAAAAAGAAAAAAAGGAAAAAAAAAGAGAAAATAGAGAAAAAAAGGAAACGAAGAAAAGAGAGGAGGCAGCAGGAGGGCAGGGAGGGAGGGAGGGAGGGAGGTAGGTACGCTATAGGCTAAGAGAGGGGAAATATAAACTCGGTCGCGCTTATAGTCACGCGAACGGGGCCGTAGAGAAGAACGTTAGATCCTCGGGGATAAATTTAACTTGGTGAGGTAGGAGGGACAAAGAGAGAGAGAGAGAGAGAGAGAGAGAGAGCTGGGGGGGAAGAGAGAGGGAAAATTATGTGTACGCCAAAGAGAGGCACATGTTTCTCTATGTCTCTCTTTCTCTCCCGGAGCGCTAAAGAAGACCGTAAAAGTGTACATTCTGAGCGAGGGACCGTTAATTTCACCCAAAAATATTTGCAATTTGCTAACGGTTAAAAACGCGCAACAACGAGGAGGAGGGCAAGTTCGAAAATGTTACTTTGGAAACGGGTACCTATCCAACTAGTTACGATATTGCGGCCTCTAAAGCACGTGAAATAATATTGCGTGGTGATTCCAACTCGACTGCCATACGGATAAGAATTATTATACGTGACGTGAAAGTAAGAGAGAGAGAGAGAGAGAGAGAGAGGGAGGTAGTTCGAGCTTGCGTCGACCAAAAGCACACGGTCTTAACAGCTTTTACGTTATATATGCGACTATAGGTACGTATATGTAGGGGTATATACGTGCGTGCGTGGGTGTTACCGCGTAAACAGCGATATAATTTATACGCGGTAAGATAGATCGAACGTGCGAGAAATAGATCGCGAGAGAGGGTGAGAGAGGAGGAGGGAGGATAATTTAATGCAGGGTGAGCGTTGAAAGGAGCTCGAGATGTAATGTGCGATTAATAATACTCAATATTTGCCAACGAAGCTCGAAAGTCAATTCTATATTCGTAACATGTTTTTTTTTTTTTTTATTTTTCGATGTGCAAATCGAACCGTACGGTTTATCGTGGTAACTAAGTGTCTATATATATATATATATATATGTATATGTATAGTGTTTTCGAATAATCGCGGATGTGTATCCGCGTAAGCTCCGTAAATTCTTGGAGAATATCTTTTTAGAAATAGTAGTAAGGGAAAGAGAGAGTATGTGTGTGTGTGTGTGTGAGAGAGAGAGAGAGAGAGAGAGACAGTTTAGACTTAGAGGGTTGAACGGAGAAAAGGGAGGGTTAACGTATCCGAGGAGCGCGAAGAGCGACATAAATTATCCGCGTAATGCGAACGGGGGAGCGTAATAATAACATTGTCGTGTAGCGAGTGAGAATACAGAGCTAGTACGTTTTCCAACGTAATGTTAGCTAGAGATGGGGTGATGAGGAGAGGGTGAAGGGGCAAGGGGAGGAGGGCGAGGGGAAGAGGAGAAGAAAAGGCATTCCCGTTCTATGCTCTCGCGGTGGCTCCCAGTTGTCTCGAGGGATTAACTCGCCTCGTAGGAGCTCATGCTACTATACGTCTCGTGTTTCCGCTCCAGTGTCTCAAGGAGTCAAGCTCGAAAGGTTTCGCCAGCCTAGATAACGGCTTATATCTATGTACTCGCGCAACTACCAACGTATTTATCTTTATGCGCGCAAACGTTTCCCTTACACAAACGCAAAAACAAACACGCACACTCATCCAAAAAGGACATATATATATATATATATATATATCTCACATAAGTGCACGCGTTCTTTTTACCCTGAAATCGTTCGTAGGCATTTACGAAATTTTTCTAGTACATAATCATTGTACGTCGCTATATTGTATTGGTATTTTTCCTATGTGAAATATCTATTTCTCTTTCGTCGTTGCACGTTGGAAACCTTAGAAAACATCTTCTAAAATGCCGACGGGGAAGGATAAAGATCGGCCGATGGGGAGAAACAATCCTAGACGAGGTAAAAGAAATGATAGCGCGAGTAGATTGAGCCGTCTGATCTTTTTCTCCCTCTCTTTTTTCTTTTTACTCTTTCTTTCTTTTTTATACTCTCGTTCGTTCTTTATCGTCGAGAGATAAGCCAGGAGACGACGCGCGGTCGTTGTGATAGTGCATCATAGTAAACTATTTCAACGTTGATCCATGTCTTTCATTCAAGTGATACTTTAGGGGTTTTGAAGAAGTGGATAAGTTGTTTTGTTTGATTAAAAAAAAAAAAAAAAAAAAAAAAGAAAAAAAGAAAAAAGAAAAAAGAAAACAGGAGAGGAAAGGAAAAAAAATCAATCGAGGCTATATTAAAGATCCAAACGAGAAATTCGATCGAACGAATAAATTTATGCTCATACGTAGGTAGATAACGCGTTTCCATTTGTTTAAAAACCATAACTTCATTTCCACGTTGCTACGGAGAAATTAGCTCGAAAGAAATTTCTTCTTGGTCGATAATAAATACGTCGAGGGAACGGTCGAGGGCTTATTAGGATCGATTTTTTAGCCGGTTAATCGGACTCCGGAATGAATATATGTATATCGAAGTAGTCCTCTTCGTCATTCCGAAAAGGTTTAACGCTCTTCCCGTCTTATTGCGACAAATCAGCTTTACGAGACACTTAATCGCTCCATTTTGTATCGTTGGCGTTTCTTTTCTTTTCTTTTCCTGTTCTTTTTTTTTTTTCCTTTTCTCTTTTTCTTTCTTTTTTTTTTTTTTCTATCGGCCGTGTCCTCTAGCGAGCGCACTCGCACGGTGGGATCAACTTCACGAGGCGTTTAATCAATTCTCCGCGAGTTGGCGAACATCTGATAAGGGTCCTCTTTATGCCAAGGATTATAAAGGACGACAAGCCGTCTCGAAAATCCATTCCTCCAGTTCTCCTTCCTTTCTCCTCCCTTTCTCCTCTCTCTCTTTCTCTCTCTCTCTCTCCCTTACTTTTTTCTCCTTTACGTTTCCCTTCCTATTTGGTGCGCCTCAACCTCCCCGATAATAATAATCCGCATTATTCGAAGAACAGCCAAGAGAATTTCGAGCAACGAAAAGCAACATTCTACTTCTTCTTCGTTTCTTCGTAAACACATATACATAGATACATAAAATGTATATATATATATATATATACATACATACACATTACATGCATAGGTATACGTATCGTAAACGAAATCACGACATATCCCGCAGAGAGGTAGATCTAAAAAAGTAGTAGAAAGACTTTTAGACACTCTCACGAATTTACATTTTCTCTGGTAAAGTTTCCGCAAGAAAGACGGACGGTCCCGTCTCTTTTATTTTAACTCCTGAGCACGCTTGACAGAGAGAAAGAGAGAGAGAGAGAGAGAGAGAGAGACGACGACTACGACGACTACGACGACGACCACGACCTGGCGAGCAGCGCGTTCTTCGTAGCCTGCCGACAAGGTGCATTTATTTTCATGTAAATATGCCCTTCGCTTAGGAGCACCGCGAAGGGGGACGTCAATCAAAGCGATAAGTATGCGGGCTACTTCAAAGCCGAGGTCCGGCTAAAGTTAAGGCGGTCGAGCTCGTAAGTCGCCCGAGACATTGTTAAAAAGCTCGGACGTTTGTGAAAGAGAGAAGGAAGAAAGAGAGGGAGAGAGAAAGAGAGAGAGAGAGAAGAAAAGGGCGGCCAAGAGGACGCGATAAGTGCTCGCTGCTCTCTCGCTCGCAGGATGAAGACGTAGATCGCGAATGCGTGCGAGTTTATTCTGCGTGTGTGTGTATGCGCGTGTGTATATACATATATATATATATATATATATATATATATATGCATATATGTATAAAATTTTATCTCAAGTTCTCTCGAGAGAACATTCTCAATGTTTTTCTACCATTTTCATGTTATTTTTTTTTTATTATATATTTTTTTTTTTTATAACAGTACTTTTTAAACGGAAATCATAAAGGAAGATGTCCTTTAATCGAGGAACACTTATAATTTAGGCGACCTCGTCTGTTCTTGCTGAATCGTCGATTATCTCGAGAAACTGTTAGACGTCGTTATCTGTTTCAACCTTCTTTTTTTTTTTTTTTCGTTTCTTTTATGGTAAAACGAAAAGAAAACTTTGTGTCAGCGGTCAAAGAAGCACGATCGAAAACTTTGAGATAAAGAGCTCGATTGACGAAAGTTCGGTCGTGAACATTAGCGTTCAGTGAACGAAAGAACGTTTTGGTTAAAGTAGGAGGAAGAAAGAGAGGGTTGAAAGATCTAAGGTAGTAGTAGAAGGGTAAAAGGATCGAGTAGCACATTCTACTCTACTCGCGTCAAACTTGATCCTATACCAAAATTCGTGTTCATCGGCTGGTAAATTATCAAGAATAATAGCTGCCCTTTAATGAGACCTTCCGCGGGAGTTCGAGAAGTTACATGGTACCCGCGCGAGTTCAAGAAGTTACACGGTTCTCGCATACTTCCTCGTAAAGTTCTTAGAGAGCACCGAAAGCAGGCCGCGAAAATTCGATGAAACCTTTCACGGCGAGAAAGAGAGAGAGAGAGAGAGAGAAAGAGAGAGAGAGAATACGTTATTATAAAATAAAAGCTTTCACGAGTTCATCTGCTACTCGTATATATGCATATATATATATATTTTTTTTTTCTTTCTTTAATTTTTAAAACGACAAGAATTACTCCGAGGAAGTGTGTGGTCGAGTATTTCTTTTCATGCCGCTCGTCACTCTTTTTTTCATTTTTTATCCTTTTCTATTTTCTTTCTTTTTTTTTTTTTTCTTTTTTTTTTGGTCGAGGAAAAGGAGAAAGAGAAGGAAAGAAGCTTCAGACCCTTCTCGTTTACAGTAGAATTTTAATATAATTTGCAAGTGCGATATACTATAGGGTACATAAGGAGAGAGAGAGAGAAAGAGAGAGTTACGGTAAAAGAACGCGCAAGGCGACGAAGGTAGACGATATAAGAGGTTCTTTTTTTACACATTTATAGTGAGGGAGAGAGAGAGAGAGAGAGAAAAAGAGTGATGGAACCTCAAGCGCATATACACGTGTACCTACACAGTCTCACATTTCTTATTCTCTTTGCTATGCAGTCCGGAATTCGTGATATCTTGGGCTCTGGAGGGAACCGTTTGAAGACGGACAACAGCCTGCAAAGGTGGACGTATGTAAGTGCTTATCTATGTATAGGTAGATAGATACCTATGTAGACGGACTCGAGTACACGCGAGAGACGTGCTCGTGTGGTTACATAGCTACGTTTCTCCCTCTCTCTCAATCTCAAGAGTGAAAGAGAGACAGAGAGAGAAAGAGACGTAGTGTACGATGGTGGTGACTAGTGGTAATAGTATTTCAAGTTCTCCGTGCGCCTGGATGCGCGGGCGCCACGTGGCATTATTGCTTAATGTCACGTACGGATTCTCTTACCGACGTGTGACTCAGAACGAACCGCGGAGTGTCCTAAAAATCCTTGGACGCTGAGAGCATACTAACCGTCGAATGCTATTATTCTCTCTGACGTTGCAACGTTCGCTACCGAGTATTGCGTATGCGTGCGAGAGAACCAGCGAATGAGAGAGAGAGAGAGAGAGAGAGAGAGAGAGAGAGAGAGAGAAATCTTTTTGTCGTTCTCACTTTAGCTACCACTAGTATGTTTTTTCCTCAGATTTTGTCGACTTTTTTCGTTAGTGGAAAAACATCGGACTACTTTCCCCTTTTTCAGTTTTACGACTTGGAAATAGTAGGTACATATATATATATGTATGTGTGTATATGTGTAGGTACCTTAAACTATTAGGTGTTTACTCTAATCTTCCTTGTAAGCAATGAAAACACATAGATCTAGAATACCTTAGCGAAAACAAGCTAACGTATTCTCGGATACAAGATCGATTTAGTAGAGAGAGAGAGAGAGAGAGAGAGAGAGAGAGAGAGAGAGAGAAAGAGTGGTGGACCGAAAGGCAAACAGAAAGTCGAGGCAACGTGGCGTAAAGAAAGATTCCCAAGCGATTTGAGATAGAAGCTGGACTTTAGAGAGGAAGAAGAAGAAGAGAAAGAGGAGGAGGAAGAAAAAGAAGAAGAAGAAAAGGAAGAAGAAGGCAGGGAGCACACGAGCCATTTCCGCGAGAGCGAACTCGTTAGTCTAATCGCATCGATCGACTCCATTGAACCCACGAACGTCTTTCTATCTCACTCTCTCTCTCTCTCTCTTTCCTTGTATCTCGGAGTCTCTAGAGTAGTAGTAACGGGCATCGAACGAGAGAGAAAGACGTCCAAGGAGAGAAAGAAGCGAATGGATAGACGAGGACATGATTTGAAGTTCAAGAAGCTTCACGATCGGAAAAAGAAGAAGAAGAAGAAGGAATAGGTGGAGGGAAAGGAGAAGGAGAAGGATAAGGTATTGTGACCTCGCGAAAGGTCGTGCCACGAGGAAGATTCTTGCGAACTCGGTGTCCAGACAGAGTCGAGAAGGTGATTCGAGACGAATAGCGAAGAAAGAGAGGAGTATAAGAGAGAGAGAGAGAGAGAGAGAGAGAGAGAGAGAGAGAGAAAGAGAGAGGAAGATAAGAAGAGAAAGAGGAGAAGGAGGAACGTCAGAGTGTATTCGATTCGAGTAGTCGTCGTTCCAGACACGAAGCACGTAGCATATTATCGTCGTTACGCGGCGAGGACCGAGGCCGTTCCTTGATACAACTTTGGTACACGGACATTGTGGCCTTACAACCCCGTCTTCCATCAGTTATACCGGCCGAGGATCCCATGAAACTCATGAATAAGGCAAACTCTGCTGTTACGTCTCCATTTCGAAACGCCCCCTCGAAACTTTTCGATGCTTCTGCTCTCTTGTTTCTATTTGTTTCTCTCTTTCTCTCCCTATATATATATATGTATGTATGTAGGTATGTATATATATATATATATATATGTATATGTATATATCTTTATCTCTCCATCTATCTATCTCTCTTTCTCTTTCTTTCTATCTCGAGCTGGCTTCAACAATGGGCTATCAGAATGCATTGCTCTTTTAGAGGAAAGAAAAGGTGCCTTCGAAATTCTTGATGAGACATCTTCGTGTTAGTAAATCGTACTGCTTTAAGAATCTGACGAGTATCGGTTCCTCCACCAATGGACATTCTTCCTTTCCTTTATCTCTTTATGTTTTTTTTTTCTTTCTCCTTATCTCCCTCTCTTTCTCTCTTTCTCTCTCTTATTCCTTCGCTGTTTATAACCCTATTTACATTTGCGAACGTCGAAAAACTACCGTGCGAGAGAGAGAAAACAAACTTTTTTTTTTAGAATTTACGAAGCTCAGATCGCATTTTCGATATTCTCGATCGCGAAAGAAGATTGCCGAGTGAAGATTGTTCGAGGTGGTTTTCCAGTCATGAGTATGACTCGTGTAACTTCTCTATACTTATTAGATTCGGCTCGTGCCAAGTCAGATTCGATCGTTCGAGGCAGATTGAAGGTAGTAAGATGTTACGAGCTCTATTCTCATCTTTTCTTCTTCTTCTCATTTTCGCTTTTCTTATGAAAAATATTGAATCGTCGTATTTTGAAAGAGGAGTCGAAATATTCTCAATGTTATTCGAATTATAATAGCAAGGTTGATATTAGAAGTTAATTAAAATCAACCATTTCGCATTTATTTTATTTCGTGAAAAATTTATCTTGCTAACGTGGAATGGTGTGATATATATATATATATATATATATATATATATATACACCTATATATAAGTACTCGCGTACATTTAGCTCCGACAAGAAAAGGGACTCTGACTTAAAACCCTCTTAGTAAATACCGATAGCGCTATGGCGAGGGTAAGGGAGAGGGGAAGGGGGGCCATAGCTTTCGCGGTTAACGCGAATTACCATCGGCTTACGAATACCAAAGCTTTTTTGAAATACCATGGAAGGGTTTGCTATAACGTCGAGGGGAAAAAAAAAGCGATAGGAAGGCGAGGGATTTTTCTTTCTTCTATGTGCGTGTATTTTTTTGTTTTCCTCTCTAACCTCTCTCTCTCTCTCTCTCTCTCTCTCTATCGTTTGGACAAATAGTGGAAAACGTTAGCGTGCTATGGTGGTGCACGAGAAAGCGAGGAAGAAATTCTAACACACAAATGAGCTTCTTCTTACCGATTTTCTACCGACGCTCCTTTGCTGCCTCGCCATTTCGAGTTAAACGAGCTCGTTATGCATATCGTGTGCCGCATGACGCATAAGTACACACGCAACATGCCGTTCTCTCTCCCTTCCTCTCTCTCTCTCTCTCTCTCTCTGTCTTTCTCTCTCGTTTTTGCTCGACTAGAAAGACAACGAGACGGATGAGAATAAATCTGTTTGTTGCGTCGAAAAAAAAAGGTGGATAGAAGACAAAGAGGCGTGGAGATAAGAAGTTAGAAGGATAGAGAGAGAGAGAGAGAGGGAGAGGGAGGGAGAAGGGGACAACAAAGTCTCGTCGATAAGTTTCTACGGTGCGACTAATCGTAGGGAGATATCACGAGCCTTTCGAGTTGATGGATCGGTCGACGTCCTTCATCTGACGTTTCTATCTCCGACACGATGCATCACGATAGTTTAAGGATTCCCTCGTTACGATCGTCTTCGTATTCGATAGAGAAAGGGAAAGAGAAAGAAAGACAGAGAAGGAAAGGAAGGAAAATGAAAGAAAAGGGAAGAAAGAGAGAAGGAGAATAGGGTTTCTAATTAACGCGAGTAACTGCTCCCTTCGAATATCGAAGCGAACACGCACTACCTTTTCTTATCGAATTAACGGTGTCACACTTTTGCGAAAGAATTATTTCTGATAAGTTGGACTTGCACGAAAGCGGAAGCAGTTTTCTAATATTATAATAGAGAAAAATTTTATTCGAGTAAGTAAAGACGACGAGGAAAGGACGACGACGAATGCACGCGTGCATATATATATATATGACATGTATATATATATAACGCACATAACGTTTCGAACTTAACGTTGAAAAGTTTAAGAGACGTTTTGTAAGTTTGAGAACGTTCAAAGTAACACGATCGAGATTCGAGAGATACCTTTCGTTCGCGTTGCTTCTGCTTGGTTATAAAGCCCGAGGGCCAACAGATAAATACTCCGTTAAGAATTCATGTACGATAAATGCCTTACTATCAACCAGATACGCAGACATTCTCGATGGATGACGACGAAGACCGACGTGAAAGAGGAGTTTCAAGTTTATCTTTATTGGATTCCGTTAATTCGTTTCCGGAAGTAATTAAACGTCTGGAACGGATTTCATTGTCGGCGAATGACTCAAAGCGGAAGAAGCATTTCATATTATTCGAATTACGTTTCCAGTGTCGTCTCTCGTATACACCAAGGCGCGACCATATTCGTTCACTTTTTCCTAACGCGGAGGATCTTCGACAAACCGGTTTTCTCATTAATCATTATCGTATATCTTCTCGCTAGTAACGAATGCGACCTGTGTGCGCTTGCTGCTCTTCCTCACACTCTTTCTCTTTCTCTCCCTTTCACTCTCTCTTTCTCTCTTTCACTCTACCTTTCTGCTTCTGTACAAGTGGCAAATAAATTGCCCCCGACTGCATCAATTTTAATGTCAATTAGATTGTTCGAACCGTAATCACTCTCCTTCAGTGAACGCGTAACTACATTTTGCCAGGGCCGATGGACGCTCGTTGTTGCGTAATTTGTAATCCTTCGGGTAAATTAGTCGGCGAATCGTTCGTCATAAATCGTGATTACTTTTTTTTTCCTTTTTTTTTTCTTTTTCTCCCCTCTCTTTACGTTTTGTTTTTGTTTTTTCTTTCTCATCCTTTCTCACATTTCTCCCAATGAGAGAGGGTTGACGGAGACAGGGGTGGGGAGGAGGAGGGCAAGTATCGTAAATATGATCGTACTCTTTTCCGCTTGTTGCCTTTCCGTTAATGTATAAAATTATAGGGATACCATAGACGATAGGATTTATTTCGACGATCGAACGAGAACTCGAATGAACGAGCTAGGGAGAGAGAGAGAGAGAGAGAGAGAGAGAGAGAGGGGGGGAGAAAGTGAGAAGAGTCTAGTATTATTTGTTTCGCTTTTCGTGGAACGTTACGGCAATCTGTCCTAATTTAAGATAGTTTGGTCTCTCGCGAAGAAACGAGTGGCGATAGAGAAGCCAAGTGTGCACGTTCCTATGTACATGTGAAGTATTCTCGTGCGTTTATGTATGTATGTATCCATGCATGTGTGTGTGTGCGCGCATGTGTGTACGTGCATACCTCGCTTAAAGTGAGGTTAATTCCGCGGTCAGTAGCCGGTCGTACCGTGCCGGGCTCGTTGGCTCTCATTGTCAGCTGGCCAACTTTATTGACAGGGAAAAAAAAGAATCTACCGCACCGAGACGTCGGTCGTTCATCAACGATAATAACGTTTTGTATTACGGATAACGCACGCGATGCTGTTCGCTCGGCGATTTATTTCCTCTTTACAAACTTTGACGTCGTTCAACGTTGCCGATCTGAAGACAGAGAGAGAGAGAGAGAGAGAGAGAGGGAAAGGGAGAAAAAGAGAGAGAGATAGATAGTGAGATGAGTCTTTTGGGAATAGGGGAGGACAATGAACGACTTGACACGAATGAAAAGTAATTAAGTTTTCGTCCTACGAACTGATTATTATCTATCTCTCTTTCTACTTAACGAGACTTTCCTTTTATTATTGGATTCGACTTAACTCACGGATTCCTCTGGAATTTTTAGTTATATATATATGTGTGTGTGTGTGTGTGTGTGTGTGTGTGTGTGTGTGTATGTATAGGTAAACGGTGGATATCATTTCGACGCAGTAGTAGGGATCTGTTCTCATTTAGGATCGAAGGGAGCGAGTTAGAGTCAAAGTACGTCACACTCACAGTCCCTCTTGTTTTCTAATCGTCGCCTGTCATCTAGAAGCGGACGCGACGTGCTATCGTAAAAAAGCCGAGCAAACGAGGGCTCGTTAGGGACTCTCGGAAACTATTAGTCTAAAAATGTAACGTCGATTCTATATATGTAGGTATATGATACATCATATATACTTATATATCTATTTAACTTTATGACGAGTTTCAAAATATTTTCCAAAACGTTTTCCAAAATGTTCTTTCCTTCTTTTTTTCTTTTTAACTAAAATCTAAAAGATCAATCGGTAATATATATATATAGAGTAATATATATATATATGCAGCTACGACGATATTAGGAGACATTTAGCCTGTAACGATTAAAGGATAATTTAAACCGGTTAAATGCCTCATGAATTCGCGAGATAACGGGGGCGCATAGCAGACGAGGCGGGTATTCTCGATCAACTAGATCGATGTAAGCCTGTACACGCATTAAGCCCTTACCAGCATTAATGCTAAGATTTGGAGAGGTTAGTGCATATTGTTCTCTCGTTGCCGAAGGATGAGTTTGAATCTCTCTCTCTCTCGCTCTCTCGCGAGCCTCTCCTCCTTCTTGCTATACACTATATCCTAAATTATTGTACGAGATTTGACTGTGCGAGAGAGCGCCAAAACTATCCTCGTAGTTTGTAGTAATGCCATATACTAGAGGTGCCGATAACTGACCTACCTAGGTACTATCTTTGTCTTCCAATCGGTGGGTTCGAGCGAATCTACCGTCGATATAACCAACGACCACGAAACTCTACCAACTCCAAACGATTCCAATTTTACCTTAACAATGAGAATAAACGATCTCTGATGTCGATATTACGTCTACCTTACGAATATAAACGTACGTACAATATATACATACGTATCTACGTATTTATGCGTATGATATCAGTACGTATGTAAGTACTTAATGTTAGTACTGAATTTCTATGTCTTATTTTGTAGAAATATCTACTACGGCGATAGTTGTGTCATTAAAAAGCTACAGAGTTATTTGCGGCTTTTAATTACACGAAAGGCTATAATGATCGGATCCTGCTCGTTGTAGGTAGTCTTTTTCGAAACAAAAAGTAAATGATCGATGTAATCCTACTTAAAGTTAAACGACGCAGAAATTACGTTTGACCTCCAATTTAGTAGAAATGGCCACGCGTATTGCTTTTACTCTATTTCTCTCTCTTTCTCTCTCTCTAAAACTCGATAAATCTCAATGTCGATTCGAGTTCGAGTCGCGGTAACGTAGATACGGATTACTCATTCGTTTTATGGAATTACCTTTAGGTACTCGAGGAAACTAGCCCCTTAATAAAGGCAAATGCCTAACCAACGTCTCCGTCCAACGTTTCTCCATGTTTCTTCCCTTTATTGTATATCGAATTCCAAGAGTTAAATCTACGACCCTAAGAATGAAACTCCTCTCTATGTTAGTCTTATTGGCATCTGGCACATCGATTGTAACTTCGTTGAGAGGAACTTAATTGGATGTAAAACGAGTTACCAACTTGGATAGAGTCAGATAACAGGAATAATTGTTTATGTAAATGGGACATAGCATTTCCAAATTGTCTTTGTTTCTAAAGTTTCATTATTATTAGCTTTCTCTACATATATATATATATATATATATATGTGTGTGTGTGTGTGTGTACGTATGTACGAACGTACGTTTGAGAAAATGTAATGAAAATCAACGATCTAAGGTCGTATCGTTTGTTTAAGAGAGTTTAGCAATCAAGGAGAGAGAAGGAGAGCGTTGCTTTCTAAGCAAAGTGATTCGTTATTAGAGCGAACGAGCGTGTATCGGAGTAAGCGATCGTAATCGTATTCAGGCGAAGATTTTCGTTTGGAACGTCGTCGCCGACGTCGACATCTCGAGTCGAGAGAGAAAGAGCGACGCTCGTAAAGAGATATTTATAGTTGACACTTGCCGTTGAGGAACGTAACGATGGTAATAACTATTCCGACACGTCGACGTCGATAAATAGGACGTATTCGATCGTATCGAAGTCAAAATCGCGTTACCTCGATACATTTTTATAGGTAGACGATTATCATTATTTTTGAATAACTTGACGGAATGTTTTTTCTTTTTTTTTTTTTTTATTTATTTATTTATTTTTTTTCTTCTTTATTTTTTGTTTCCGGCCGTGAAGAAATAAATAAAGATAGGCTACGGTCAAAGCTTTATCAGATTTTATTCGAAAATGATGGTTAACGGTTTCTCTCATTTTCTATAATATATATTCATTATTTTTTAATCTTGCGCGAGTGACGACGAAAGGAATAATATGATCAGAGTGCTTAGAAAAATCCCACGAATATCGTTATCAAAGGTTCGCGAGAAAATGTGCACACACATGAATAGATATACTAAAGACATCCGAGAGAGACGCTGATGCTCTGCTCAAACGTAACATAACGGATCGTATTTATCCGCGTGTCTCTCGTAGTACTCGTTTTCGCGCGCTATGTAGGTAGGTAGGTAGGTAGGTAGATAGGTAGATAGATAGATAGGTAGGTAGGTAGGAGGAGGTAGTAGTAGTAGTATTACACTTTGCTACTGCCTATTACCGCGTATCTCGTTTTACGAAGATGATACGTCCTCGTCTTTATTCTTCATTTTTCTCGTGACTAATATTGCGTCGAACGAATGACGATCTATCTCATTTTTTTTTTTTTCATTTTTCTTTGTTCTTTTCTTTTGCTCTCGAATTCATAATGACTCGTCTCGAATAAATCTTTTTCTCCCGTTAATCTCTCGATAAATCGCGTTGAGAGCAATTAATATCGACATAGTAAATATGAGATATAGTAAAATAATATATCGATATAGTAAAAAAGGAGAGAAGAAGTGAGAGAAAAAAGAAATGATGGTTCTTTTCTCTATTATAGAAAAGACTTATCCAAAATCCGATGAACGTTCGACAGATGCGATTGGTTTAGCCAAGGATTGCCGATTCTCTAATCTTGTCGCGAGTGCATCGATTTTCGAAATCGAAGCTGCACATCGTCGCACCGTTGGTTTAGCTCCGAAAATGGAAGATAAGGAAGAGAAGGAGAATGAAGAAAGAGAGAGAGAGAGAGAGAGAGAGAGAGAGAGAGAGAGAGAGAAAGAGAAATGGAGAGAGCGACTACGTTTCCTTGGTTGGTATCGGTGTCCGCCTTGACCTAAGTTATTGCACAGGACTTAATTGGATGCAGAAGGAGTTACAAACTTCGGCAGGGTCCTCTCGGACCCTTCTCGAACACGATCTCACGAAATCCCGACGGCCGTCTTTCTTTCTCTCTCTCTCTCTCTCTCTCTCTCTCTTCCTCTCTCTTCTTCTTGCATACTCCAATTCCCTTCTTCTCGTATTAAACAACGACGAATACAAAGCACACAGAGAGTCAACGATATGGAAGCGAAAAGAGTAGAGTGGTTAGGGTCGAGAAAACGAAGGAGAAAAAAAGATTATAAAAAATGAAAAAAAAAAAAAAAAAAGAAAAAAAGAAAAAAAATGTAAAGGAAAATAAATAAAAAAGGATGAAATGAGAAAAACAAGGGTAGAGAGGTGAAACAAGACTCGACTAAGCGGACTGTTCGTTTGAGAAATCGAAAGGACAAAACTAAAAAGGGAGGGCTAAACACATTCTCTCTTTCTCTTTCTCTCTCTCTCTCTCTTTTCCCTTTTTCTTCGGATCGAGGAGAAAATTACGGAGCGCGTAACTCGGCAGTGTCCACTTATTAGCCATTTAATGGGCTGCGATGTACGGTCCTCTCTCTTTCTCTCTCTCTCTCTCTCTGTTACCTCCGCTTACTCTTTCCCATCCTCCTCTTTCTCCTCCTCCTCTTCCTCCTCCTCCTTTAGTCGTACCGTCAAAAGGCTCGGCAACGCGTCCCCATTTTATTCAGTAAACACGGCAGACCGCAAACCCTATTTCTTTGGGTAGTTTCAAAGGGATTAAAAAATGGAACGGTTCGTAGAGGTTTGAAAAGAGAGAGAGAGAGAGAGAGAGGGAGGGAGGGAGGGAGGGAGAAAGAGAGAGATAGGAAAAAAATGAGAGAGGACGTTCAATTATCGCGTGACGGAAATCGATGGGGGTCCTCTCTCTCTCTCTCTCTCTCTCTCTCTCTCTCTCTCTCTCTATCGTTCTCTCTGACGTACAAACTCTAGTGATTAAAAGCCCGCGAAATTTGCGAGCGAGCTCTCTTTGCTCTCCCTTCGTTTCTCTTTCACTCTATCCTTCCTTTTCACGATCCATACGCGGTGATCTTTTATTCCAGGAAGAGTATCGATCTGTATTAAGGGCCTGCCTGGTAGAGAGGAGATCTCGCTTCGGTCGAATTAACGGTAATTGCAGCCTTTAACTCGTGCTCCGAGTTATCGATGATAATTATTTCCGGATCGTCGCGGTTAACGTTACACCTTCAAGGGTTCAAAATTTTTTTTCTCCCTTCCCACCTCCCCTCCCCCTCCCTCTCTCCCTCTCTCTGTCCGTCTGCCTGTCTGTTTGTTCTGTCCATCTATCTGTCGTTCCCTTTTCTTCATTCACTTTTTTTTTTTTCTTTCTCATTCTTTTCTCGATTCGCAAAGCTCGGTCCAGAGCACGTTTGTGGGAGTAATCGGAGGCATTGCCGGAAGAACGATTTAAGGGCAATGAAAGGTTGAAATTGAATTTTCTACGTTTCTTTGTTCGGAACTTACGGGTTTAGACGAGAAATCGTTTTTAATGACATTAGAGAGAAAGAAAAAGAGAGAGAGAGAGAGAGAGAGAGAGAGAGAGAGAGAGAGAGGAGAAGGATCGCGCGCTTTGATCGAAGGATTATCTTTCGTCGTGGATCGCGTGGAAGGGAGAAGAGTCTCCTGTGAGGCGAGTCTATCGCGATGCGGAAGCCGCGAGCGGAGAGTTCTCGAGAAATGTACGATGAGATTAAACAGAGCGGGCGAGTGCTCTCCTTGGAAGGAAGCTGGACGGACCTTTTTCAGAGATTTCGATCTTGTTCTCTCTCCAAAACGGTAGGCACTCCTTAATAGTACCTACCTCTACTTAAGTACCTACGTACATAAGTACGCAAAGTTCTTCCACTTTGTCTTCGTTAAATATATTTTATCGCGATATTTTTTTTTTTTTTTTTACTTTTCTCCCTTGCCTGCGCCCACTTTTTTATCTTGTTTATCCCTGAGAAAAATAAAAGGCAAAGTTTTCGTCATATGAAAATCACTTGGGGAATGATTGGCAGCGCGTATATCGAAGTCGAAGAAGCAAAGAAAAAGAGAGACAGAGAGAGAGAGAGAGAGAGAGAGAAAGAGGTAGAAGATTCTGACATCTTTCGACTCGACTTCGAGAGACTCGAGAGAAAAGAAAGATCGAAAACACATGCCGCAGAAAATCTCACCTACGTGGAGTTGGGAATGCGACTTCGTGGCAGCTGTCGATCGAGGAACGTTCAACCTTTCGACCTCCATTGGATGGACCGACTAGAGCGTTCTCCACCTTCGTCGTGTACCACCATGTCGACTTGGCATCCAGCATCCAGCACAACCTTCGTTCGATAAGGATCTAAGAAACGAGAAAGAGGAAGGCGAAAGAGAAACGGACGAATCACGAGGAACCAGACGCGTCGACGTGTAATTCGGATTACTCTTCTCCCTCTTTTTCTATCGATTTTTCTTTTTTTCTTCTTCTTTTTTTTTTTTTTTTGCTCTCTTTTACTAATCGCGCGAATCGGCAATCGATCGAAACGTGGAATACAATAAACCTTTCTTTTCGTTAATTCCTCTCGCGAGAGCAAAAATCGATCCATAATAAATAAGCTAAATACCGGCTGGAATATATCCGAACGGATTTATTATTCGATGTATGGGGACAATTTTTCAAAGTTTTTCTAGTAGTAATTCTAGTTTTTTCTTTGACCTGATTCTCTCTCTCTCTCTCTCTCTCCGTTTATCTGTCTATCTGCCTCTCGAAGGGCCGGAAGAAAAAGAAGGATCAAGAGTAGAAACGATAAGTCGATACCGTTAGCTCGAAAATGAATCCAATATCTCTCGTACATGATCACAAGAAGGAGGATGAAAGGAAAGCAGTCATGTCGAGGGTAAGAAATTCCCTCGCGAGAGATGCTTCTGTCTCTCTCTCTCTCTCTCTCTCTAAAATTCGCCTTAAATCTCGAAACAATTTTCGCCATTAACGAGATCCGAGAAAGAAGGAAACGGAGCGAAGGTTCGCGGCGATAACCCGAGAGCAAATTCCTTGGGGCCGCTTTGGAACAAACTCGCTCTCTCTCTCTTGTTCTCTTTCTCTCATCGACGAGTAGAAAAGAAGAGTGGACGTCTTCGAACGTCGCTCGCGAGCGCTTTTATCGTGGCTCGATCCCGTTCGACGCGCGTAATCCCGAACACTGAAGGGATCGAAAGAAAGAGCAAGAGAGAGATAGGACGAAGGTGTCGTATACGTATATTACACACGTGTATACTTTTATACACGTGTGTGTTTCGCCATTCGGTTAGGTTAAATTTACCGACACGCTTCTGCGGCTGCGCTGGCAGTTTCGAGGCCATATCTCTATCCTCCTTTCTCCCTTTATTCTTCCTCCTTCTCTTTCTTTCTTCATCTTCTTCTTCTTCTTCTTCTTCCTCTTCTTCTTCTACTCGTCGTGGCTTTATGATTACCTCCGCAAAGGCGAGCCAACCGTCCGCTCGAGAAGAGCCTTCACGGTGGAATCTCGGTTGGCATCTATTTAACCGAGAACGACGCCGACGGAGTTCCTTCTGCACGAACCCTGGACGTCCCGCTGTGCGCGAGAGGAACCCGCGACGCCCTTCTCAAAGCCTTCCTCCAAGTAGGATAGATCGCGCCTTTCCTCTTGGCGAACATCGATTATCTCTCGCCGGAGTTTCGAGTATCTTACACCTCTTTCAAAGGGATCTCCTCTACCGTTAGTATTAAAGAAGTCCGATAATAATTTGTGTACATAATAAAGCTCGAGAGGAGCTTTTAGGAATCGTTTCTTCTCCTTCCTTCTTTTTTTCATTTCTTTTTTCTTTCTATTTTCCTTCTCGCTCCCCCCTTTTATTTGTCCATTCGTTTGGAGCGATAAGAAAAGCATTGGAAATATGATTTATGATAAAGAGCCAGGGTACCGTCATTTTAACTTGCACGCTCGAAAGATTACAAAGATAAGAGAGAACGCGTTAGAAGAGGAGAGTAGGTAAAATCCGTTTGAGAGATAAGCTCGATGCTATAAAATTCAATTGTTTCGCGAGGAGGAGAGGGATGTAATTCCGCGGTAAAGTGCCGAGTAGAAGAGAAGATGAAGAGGGTTTTAGAGAGAGAGAGAAAGAAAGAGAGAGGAAGTTGGAGGTCCGATCGTCCGGCACTTTCGTAAGCCCGATATTTCCACCCACGAAGCGAAGAAACGACGCTCGAAGTCGAGGCATATAATAAAGAAGCAAGCGTGTTCGAGACGGTCTTTCTAAGGAGGAGAATAAGGAGGAGACGAAGGAATAGGAGAAGGAGGAGGTATTTCAAATGAAATAGACTATAAAATGAACCACGCGAATCCGATCGCGTACCCTCCTACCTCTCCACTTCCTTCTACTCCTTCTCCTCCTCCTCCTCCTCCTCATCCTCATCCTCTATCGAGACGAGGCCGGAAGCGGTCTCGTCGTTTATATACCGTCAGTTCGGTAAGAACTTCGCTCGTGCGTTTTATCATTTTCATGCGATTCTAGGAAATAGAAAAGTCGTAAAGCTCGAGTTACGAGAGAGGTTTCCTGCGATTTTCTGGACTTTGGCTCGATGAGCACGAGAGAATTTCGTGTATGTAGGAGTGAAAAAAAGAGAGAGAGAGAGAGAGAGGAAGAATGGGAGGACTACCCGCTGAGAGGGCTGAGAGGGACGTCCCGGATCGTCGGGTGAGATAGCTCGCGCCTCTTTTCAACATCCAACGGATTGATTATGGGCCCGGCGCTCGGTTTGTGCCGCCTGAGAAACCTACGCCCGTGCTCTTCCCTTCTTCCTCTTTCACTTCTCTTTTAGAAGGGCTCACTGCGTACCTTTCGTTCGTTCGTCCGGTCAACGACGGACAGGATCCGAGACGGTTTCTCTTATCCGTTTTCTATCGACGTCTCTCGACGTTCCAATTTCTTTTCTCGACCCTTAACCGATCGATTTATACACGTCGAGACAATTTTATTTATCGCGTTAACTTCTTCCTCTTTTCCCGACGATTTTTACGTTTAATATTACATTACATCGAGAGTATATTGATTTGTTCATAATGAATTACTCTTTCGTCTTACATATACGTAAAGAAAAAAAAAAAAAAAAAAAAAAAAAGAGATCCATCTAAATAATAAAAGGAAGGAAAGAAGAAGGAAAAAGAAAACAATACGTGGCTCGATTCGATTCGATTCGATTAATTTGTTATTCAAAAGAAAAATCAGATCCTTTTGGGAGTACCGAAAGTTCCCTTATCGATCCTCAATACCTATTTGGTAAGGTTCGACGGGTTTCGAGGCATCTCTCGAGTCGGCCCTCTTCTTCGCGTACACTCGCACACACTCATACATATATGTATGTTACACACACACACACACACACACACACACACACACACATATATATATATATATATATATATGTATATGTATATGTATATATACAAACACGTGCGCGCATATATATCTTTCCGCGCGAAATTGCTCGGCCCGCTTTTCAACAACATCCAGCTGATCGATTATGGCCGTCCGACGGCTTTGAGTAATGCTCGCTGCTTACCTTCGCCGCAAGTGCTCTCTTTTATTCGTCGGATCTCGTCCAAGAAGATGCCGTCCTCTCCCCCCGCATCTCCTCCTCTTTTCAGAACAAAAAAAATCATCCTCGTGCCATCAAAAATTTCGACAATATTTCTCGATAAATTCCTTTCATTTATTATTTCAAATTTTTCTTCCTCCCTCGAGTAATCTTTTTTTTTGTCGATTTCATCGAATCATCGATAATCTTTGAATTTGTCGGTTGTTACGAAAAAAAAAAAAAGAAAAAAAAGGGAAGAAAGATATCTTATGGAGGAAGAATCTTTGTCAAAGGAAAATTACATATTGCGCCTTGTGCAAGATCGCACGCTCGAGTTAGAGTTTAATTAATGCACCAACAAAAATTCCCGCTTGTCCGAGCTTCGTACTAATAGTCACTCGTGTATATGCATACAAGCGTAGGTACACGAGCTTGTATGTATCGTCTTATGTGCCTTCTCTTTCTTATGCGATATTCCTCTTGTACGATATTTCTCTCGTGACGTAAGGGCATAAATATCAAGGGGAAAGGGATGTGTTCGTGACCTAGCGTGCTCGAGCAGGAAGTGCCGTTTTATTAAAATAAAACGGCGAAGAAGGGCGGGTAGAAAAAAGTGTGGATTTATCGAAAGTGTTAGGTAAAAGGAAGAGAGAGAAAGAGAGAGAGAGAGAGAGAGAGGGAGAGAAAGAAAGATGAATAATCTTACCGTTGTATAGGTTAACAACCGGTAAGGTCGATAAATGAACGATGCACTCTGCCGATGCATAGTGCCGATCGAACAATTAAAAATTCAACGACCGATCGAATGATTTTCTAATACTTTCCAGCTCTCTCTCTCTCTCTCTCTCTCTCTCTCTCTCTCTCTCTCTCTCTCTCTTCTCTTTCCCTCTGTGTGCGAACAACGAACGATTCGTCGAATTTCATTCGGTCTGAAAACGTTCGGAAAATCGAACGCGATCGAAATTTGTGCGATGGAATAACGTTAAACGCGTAGAGGGGTCGAGGGAAAAAATCGAAAGAGAGAGAGAGAGAGAGAGAGGGAGAAGGAGAATCGTTGAAAAATCGTTTTATTTGAAAATGCAACTCGCTGGGAGATCGAAGCGCGTTCGTTTTTATATTTCGATTTCGGTCGCGTTCCGTTCGACGGCATTGCACCATCGTGCAATCAGTATTTCAATATGTTTCACGATTGCGTTGTAAACGTTCGGCGATGCTTTCGTAAAAATTCTTCAAATGCCACGACCGGCCGCTTTTTAACTGCACCCGTAATATTCACTTTTCTTTCCAATTAAAAATCTTGTCGATCGCTTGCGAACGATTCGAACGGACGCGCCTCGATCGTCTTTTCGTATATTCGACTCTACGTAGTGTTCGTTCTTTTTTTCATCTTTCTTTTTTTTTTTCCCCCCCCTCCGAAAAAGCTAATGACAACGACAAAGTTTATGAATTTACTCGATGAAAAAGTTTGCTCTATCCTGTCCCATATTCGCGACTAAATTTTATTCTACGATGAGAACGCAGAACGCGTTGTGCGCGGACACGCACAAATGCACACGAGTATTCGTAGTAACATGGATTAGTGCGATCTCAAACAGCGACAGAGAGAGGGAGAAAGTGGGAGGGGAGGGGAGGGAGGAATAGCGCAAAGGGAGTTTCGTATATCCGGCAGCGCGTTTCTAATTCCAATGCAGTTCCGAGCCGGCGATATCGTCAAACAATTACAAATGTAACAGGATTGGCAACGGTGCGTCCATGCTCGCGCGTCATCATATTGGCCGTGATTACGCGTCCGCAATGGGAACTAACGTGGGCGTACGCTTTCGCTCACGCCGTACCTTCTAATCTGATTACTTATTAGTTTGTGTTAGAATCGAAATAGGCCAGTTCTCCGTTTTCCCTGAATCGTTGATGAGAGATGAGGGATGAGAAATGAGAATTTTGTCGTTGTAATCTGTATTGTTTGCCAAAGCATTTTCCAAATAATCATTGGGAATTTTCCCGTCAGGATGAAAAAACTATCATCCACGTAGAGCACGATTATCAATTAAAATGTTCTTTCGAATTTTCGACCCTCGTATTTATCGCCATCGAGACGCACGTGCTTATTGCATATGTGTATGTTGGAATCCTTCTTCCTTCCAAATCGATCACGTAATTACGCTTCGTCGAACGGACACCCGGATGTACCAGACGTTACGCTCGGAGATTCTAATCTGATTAGCGATTAGTTAGAGTTCGAATTATAACGTTAAAGCCCTGGAAAGCTTTACCATACGAAGAGCAAATAGCGTAATAACGTCATTAAATTATTGAAATATTTCGGTGCACGTACATATATCAAAACTAGAAAAATATAGACGGTAATGTATTTATAATATCTGAACATTCGTAACGATCGTACGTGATGTTGCCGTAAATACGTTTAATTTCATTTCGTTCCGTATCTGGAATATCTGAAATATTTATCCTTAAAATTATACTCTACGATCATATTTCCGGTTCTTTCATCTAGTAGTTAATTAATATTGGCATTTTAAAAGTGACATCTTTCATTAATTTCGAAAGCTCATGGAGATATAATGAGCTTATTAACGAAAAGCCTAAAATGAATTCTTTACGGAATTCGTTTGGTCGTTCGATGCTTTTGTCCTTTTCCTTTCTTGGAAAAAGAAATAATAATTGAGATATTAAAACTATCGCGATCGATAATTTTCGTTCGGCCGATTAATTCTCGATTCGAGGAAAAATCCTGGAAATAACGATAAAGGAATGGAACTTGGCGACGATCGAGCTCGTTTATCGTTAAACAATTCGTTTTCTTTCTACGCGATTGATTTTTTTCATCTTCTATTTTCGTTAAAGTCTCGTTAAATTCCTCACGGTCCTTTACGATGCCCACGAATAGATCTCAAATGAAGAGAAGGTAAAGGAGGACGGTCACGCGCGAACGCGTGGAATTTAAAATGGTCCCCATCTCGTATAATATTCTCGTGGACCAGTTTTCTTTCTCGAGGAAATCTCGAGCGAAGAAGGAGCATTGAAGGGGGAGAGAGAGAGAGAGAAACAGAGAGAGAGAGAAACAGAGAGAAATAGGAGGTGGGGGGATGAAAAAGACGAAGGCAGATAGGTATATAGCTTCTTCGCGTATGGTAGGCAGTAGAGATAGACGAAGAAAGGAGAAAGAAGATAAAGAGAGAGAGAGAGAGAGAGAGAGAGAGAGAGAGAAAGTAGTTAAATATAAAGGAGAGAAAGAGAAAGAGAATGAGAAGAGTGAGCGCGAATTAGCGAACGTCGGCCCTCGGATTCCCGTCGTGATAGCGCGATGCATACGTAATGCGTTTCACGGCAGGCTGCCTTTGCGACCTCTCTCTTTCTCTCTTTCTCCCCTCTCTCTCTCTCTCTTCCTCTTCACTCTCTTCCATTCTTCAACAACAAGGATCTCTTTTTGCGGCGGCCGTCATAAGTCCGTTCTCGTCCTTTCGAGACCCTTGAGCGCTTTCAGCGTGATACATCCAACGAGAAGGTGTTAGTAAGAGGAGAAGAGAGAGAGAGATCCTTTTTCGCGAGAGTCGCGGGGGTGGGCGAAAGAAAGAGAGAAAAGAAAGAGCTCTTGGTTTATTCTCGCGTCGTACTTGGTTAACGGCGGCCGTAAGGATGAGAGGACCGACTCCCAAAGATTCCGCCATTGTCCGATGCCTCATCTTCTTTCTTCCTCCTGAAAAAAGGACCTCTTGGCACCTGCACCGACGCCCTCGAGATGCACCACTTCTTCTCTTCCCCTCTCTACTTCTTCTTTTTCTTCTTATTCCTCTTACTTCTTCTTTCTCTTCTTCTTCTTTTTTTCTTCTTCTTCTTTTTCTTCTTCCTCTTCGATCTTTTACTCTTTACTCTTTTCTTTTTTCTTTTCTTTTTTTCCACTCCTTCTCGATCTCATATAAATATAATATCATCGAAATCATTTTTATACGTCGTTCACGTGAAATGCAATTCCGTATCCCATAGTTAAATTTATATTTTATTTATTCATAGAAAAATTGCATTTATTTTCATTCGAATATCTTTTATAGTATTATTTCATGTATATGTATACATATATATATATATATATATAGATACGGGTATAATGGACGTTCGTCTATGGATGTAAAAGTGCAGAAAAACCATGAAAATCTCGTTTGATAACGCGCGGTTATTTAAAAGTGGAACGGAAACACGTAGTGTTATTATCTAACATCTTTATGTCCCCTAAATCATCTACTCCTATCGGCGTTTTTTTTTCTTTCTTTTTCTTCTTTTTTTTTTTTTTTCTTTTTGTAATTTTTCCTAATAGCTCGTTTCCATATCTCATTGCGTAATACACGTTTTGTCAGATTCGTCGATGATGTGTTCTTTCTTTTTTTCAAAAGTCATACTTATCATAAGGACCCATAAAGATCATAATTATTGTAGAGTTAAAATTTGCGACAATATTTGCCTCGGAAATTTTCTTTATTATAGCGAAAAAAAAATACTCACGAATGCATTTGTGTCGTATTTTAACTATGCTGATTATTCGTCACGTCTCGTTATAGTTGTAGTTGTAACGTAGTAGAGTTGAACGAGGCTAGACACGGATCGCCGGTTGCAGCTGTTTCGTATCGTTCGCATGTGCAAGCACGTTTCCATGACGAAAACGGCGCCGAGCATCGACCGCCCTCGCGATCTCCTCGCCTACGTTCTCGTGCTCGTTTAATACCTCTTCCTTGATTTCAAGAGCTACCGAAACGAATTTCGCTGTATCGGGGAGAGAGACAGAGAGAGAGAGAGAGAGAGAGAGAGAGATAAATAAGGAAAGGATAAAATAAACGTAATGATGTCCAAGCGATCGTTGGATAATAGCCGATCTGTGAGAAATGAGTAATAACGTATAAAATTTATGGCAATGAAAGAGAGAAAGAAGGAGATAGAAAGATAGTTCGTATTTCAATACGGCACAGAGAAATGTAAAGTTTTATTAACGTCATTTCGTTTCCATGCTAGTTTAAAACTCATTATGGCAAATTAAGTGGCACTTTCATTCTCTCTCTCTCTCTCTCTCTTCCTTTTTCTTTTATCTTTACTACGAGCAAAATTATACAGCAATCGTATTAAATCAAAGTTTACCGCTTGTAATCAATCATGTAGGTAGAAATATATATATCTATGTTTAGGTAGCATGTGGTTTAGTTCAATGAGAAATACCGAAAATCGACGGGGTCGCACGCAAAGTCGCGAGCGAGATTCCTCCTTTGCCTCTCTCTCTCTCTCTCTCTCTCTCTCTCTCTATCTCTCTCGACTGACGACGAGCGGAAAGCTTCGAGGATCCAATTTTCTCTTCCGACGCTTTGCACCCTTTGCTATCGCGTGTCGTATCGCAATTTCGCGTTAACGCGTTAATACGTTATTAACGATCGAGCCACGATGCGATGGTTAGAACGCCATGGCTAAAAGCTTCGAAATATGTGTTTGGCTTCCTAGTTTCTGAGGAGGATCGAGTTAAGTTCTACCTACGAGAAAGATTATGTCTTACGTATGCTCGACGTAATTTAATTTTTTTCACAATAAATTTGAATTTACACTAACGAGTATTATACAGAAACAAATATTGTCTATATATGTATATATATATTATTATTATTATTATTATTACAAGAAAGTTATGTCGAACATTTTAAATAGAAGATAATAAAGGACAATGAAATGAAATATATTAGTTAAAAGGTTGACGCTTTGGAATCTTTTAGCTCGCATTTTGAATATATAAATATAACTTATCCGTATGGCAATCGGTGTTAATGACATCGTTAAGATGCTAGAGAACACTCCGGTTTAATAACGGTCCATAACTCTCTCTTGGTAAACACGGTGTGTACTTGAAACGAAGCATATGGTGTAACACCTCGGCTACATCTTATTACTGGTGTAAAAAGCGACGGGAGCTTAAGCCGACGCATATGGGAGCATCGCTATTTTATTGGTTTACCTTTTTTCTTTTTCCTTCTTTTTTTTCTTCTACTTTTTCTTCTTTTAAAGCCCTAACAGAAGGGAAGATCCTAATAATAAATTTTAAACTTATTTATACTATATACATATATACATAGATATATATATATATATATATATACTTAATTTTATTTTATTTCTATGCGTACGAAACCGCTAATCGTAAATTATTTTTTGATTTCAGATTATTGGCTTACCTGTTCCAACATAATCGATTCCAGTGTACGTACACAGGGAACTCCGCCATAATCACTTATTATAAATCGAGTTGAACGCGTTCACGTTCATCCAGCTGCATTTGCCGGTGATTTCATTTGAACAAGGTAACCCGATGTTTGTTCGAGGAAAGTTCTAATCCCGGAAGCGAGTGCATCGGAAATGTTGAGACTCATAACAGAAACTAAATTATGACTTCGACTTTATCTTACCGATAAAGTAAACCTTCTTAACGAATCTCTTAGCAACGGCTGGGTCGTTTGTTCGTTCGTTCGATCGTTTTTTTTTTGTTCGTTCGTTCGTTTCGTTAACGACAATCCTTGGCGAAAATGATTAATTTATTTGTTAGAATCGTGATTCGTTTTACGAAGTAGTAAAAGAATTCTATCGCCACCTGGGCAAATTGTAATCGAGAACGCTCTCTCACGCGAAATTCTCCAAGAGACAAAGAAATATAAACGAGTTACGAAGGTAATGCCTTTGACTATCGATACGCAAAATGAGATTGGCCGAGAGTATTTTTGCGAGGAATAAGAAAACTAGGAAGCCTGTCTTGTTTCGTTTCTTAAGAGAAAAAGGTAGGGGAAGCAGGCAGACGTAAACATAGAATAAGTGAAATTCACGCTTCAGAGAAAATAAGAGAAAGAGAGAGGGAGAGAGGGAGAGAGAAAAAGAAAAAAGAAGTCTTTCTCTTCATTTTTCTATGACGCACAGTTTTGCCTCGTTCGTGTCTTTTTCGTGTAAAGTCGTCGATATATCCGGTATTAGGACTGTTTTGATGTTTCTCTTATAAACCTGACCGCGTTGTCTAGTTGCATCTTCGTTGAAGCAGAGAAGATAGAACGAACAAGAAAGAAAGAGATAGAGAGCTAGATCTTTATCGACCTTTTCTCGTCATTGCATCGTCGTTTCGATAAAGATAAAGAAAAGGAGAGAGAGAGAGAGAGAGAGAGAGAGAGAGAGAGAGAGAGAGAGAAATAAAGGAAAAATTCTACTACAAAATCCTGAATAATGTAGCGCTTCGTGAACTTGGAAATGGCCGAGAACGTACGAAGCTTCTGGATAATGTTGCGAATAGCTTTTCGGAAAGAGAGAAAGAGAGAGAGAAACGAGTTTAAATCGGCAGCGTTGAGCCAAGGCTCCGATCCGAGCACGTCTTTCTTTTTCTTTTCTTTTTTCTCCATTTCGTTGTCTTTCAGCCTTTCTTTAGATAAGGACACGTTCTCGCATCGCGTACTTCCGATCGTTACGTCGATTTTTATCGACGTCTTCGGGCGTGACGAGGCGGAAGAGATAAAAAGAAAAAGAGAGAGAGAGGGAGAGAGGGAGAGAGAGATGAAAATAAAGAAATAGATGTACAGACGTTCGACATTATTTCAGTATTGAAAAGAGAATCTTTCACGGAAGTCCCCACGAAGACATTGTAACTCGATTTGTCCGTCACTATTCGTTCTAGCTTACGAAAAAGAATCTATATAGATTATTCAGTTTAATATGAAAATATAAAGAGAAAGAGAGAGAGAGAGAGAGAGAGAGAGCGTTATCGTCGATGGAGGATAATAAATTAGGTGGTATAATTAGTACGAAACGATTCGAATCTGGAGCGACGACAATAATAGTAGGTAGTGCTAAAAAGCAAACACCGTAGACGTCCTGCTACTATGCATTTATGTAGGTTACGCGTGATTTACGTTCACCGCAGTTACGTTATCACGGATATCGAAGTTCCGGCCGCTTAATGAAATTATCATCGATGTTTATACGGCACAGTACACACGCTTTGCGGTTGGCCCTCCTAACATTTGCGTTGTTTCCATCTAAATGACATTTCGATTAAGCCGATCGTAAGCACCTGACGGCGACATTCATAAAATCGTGATCGTTCATTTTTATTTTATTCATTTTTTCTTTCCCCTATACTTTTGCTTTCTTTTTTCTTTTCTTTTCTTTCTCCCCCTCCCCCATACCACCCCTCATCCCCCCTCACGTTAATCCTTTAGTGCCTTCTTAAAGTCGAAATCAAAGGAGATCATATACTTCGCGGAGGTCCGAGGAAAAGCAGCCGGGAAAACCGGTCACGGTTACGGCCGAGGATTATCATGTCGAGAGGAGGAGGAGGAAAAGGAGGATGATGAGGAGCGTGGAGGTTAAGGGAGGTAGGTGGTAGGGAGGGAGGGAAGGACTCGAAACGAGGTAAAAATTGATTCGGCAGGTGAAACCTCCGGCTCTGTTCTCTGTTGATTTAAGCAACGTACCGGCTGTGCCGTGCTCTATAATCATGCCGAGCACTCCGTTATTACTCCGCCGCCAGTGCCTATCTTCTCTCTCAGCCTCTTCTTCCGTCCTCGTTCTCTCTTTCTCTCACTCTTTTTGCTTTTTCCTTCTTTTTCCTTCTCGTTCCTTCTCTCCATCCACGTCTTCGTCTCTTTCTCGATGCGATTCCCTCCCAGGAACGAGTCTCTCTCTCTCACGCGCGCGCGCGCACACACACAGACACATTCACTCCATCTTTTTTTCTCATCTCTCGCTATCTCTCTCGCACTCCTTTGTTTCTCAACGGATCTTCCTTCTCCCTTTCTCCCCTTCGTCTTCTTTTTCTTCCGGCCTCTCTCTTTATCTATCCAACATTCTATCTCTCTCTTTCATTCAGTCACTCACTCACTCTTTCACAGTCACTCTTTCGGTTCTCGAGAGACTCTTTCGTTCGACTCCACGCTGCATCCTCGGTAACGAGGATAACGAGGATCGACTCTAAAACCGCAAATAATAAATGCTTTTCTGTGGCCCGTAACGTCGTAAAATTCGAAGCGTGATCTTCTTGCACTGCCGGAGAGAAATCGGTGCGAGCGAGAAGAGAACAGAGAGTATATGTGTCTATACGCGCGCGCGCGCGCGCGTATATATGTGTGTTTGTGTATGAGAGAGAGAGAGAGAGAGAGAAAGAGAAAAGAATTCCGGCAATCGAACCGAAGGAATTCCAAACGCGAAGAAGGAAGGTTCCACCAAGTGGGTCCAAGTCGTAGCGAAAATTAGTAAGAAACGAAAGCTCTCATTGTTTTCTCTTCCCTTCTTAAGGACTTTGCTCGATGTCTTTTCGATCGTTTGTTCGTTCAAGCATCTTGGAAAAGTAGAAATGACTAGAAGAGAAAAAGTGAAAGAGAGGGTGAGAGAGAGAGAGAGAGAGAGAGGAAGGAAGGAAGAGAAGATGGCCGATTGTTTCCGGTTATTCTTGGATTCCTTTGTGATTCGTCTCTTCTCGAATCGTTTCCTCCTATTTTCTGGATGGAATAAGTAGCTATCGAAAAATATTTCCAAGATGAAAGCAACCCTTCTAGTAGTAACCCTTCTCGCAAGAAAATAATAAATATCGATGGTTTCCGAAGAAATTCGACAAATTTCACGGGAACGTGGTAAGCCTTACGGCAGTTTTAATAAATTCGAAAGGAAAGTAGTACCTACGTAGATTTACTCGAAGAATGACTAGATGTTCGTAGCACGAATAGGCCCGAGTGGATACATCCGTGTATGTAAATATATATATATATATATATATATATACACGATAAAATGGCTCGTGCGGACTCGTCTCTCGAAACGAGCGGGAATTTCGAATACACGCCTCCTTTCAACGAGTGGAAAAAGAAAGCGGTGAAGAGGAGGAGGAGGGGAGAATGGGGAAAGAGGATGTAAGAAACGGAAAGCGATACGGTAGAGACAAAACGATCGTCCACCCACGACTTAAACATTAACCCTCCTCCCAGCGACACGCACTAACATAGGCACGGGCGCGCGCGTGTTCGAGCAAGTAAATTGTAGTCGCCGATGTCCGCCCCATCGTTGCGCGTGCGTATAACTTCCTTTTATTTATACCATTTTGAACCGTTTCACCAACGTCTAACGCCTCCTCCTCGGCTTGTCAAGCCTGGGACATCGTGTCATTTTTTATTTCTTTAAAGTCGCCTTCAGAGAGTAAACGAGAGAGAGAGAGAGAGAAACAAAGGAATACGCTGCTCTCTCTCTCTCTCTCCACCTTCTCTCGCTCTTCCCATTCCTGTCGTTGACTATGTTTATTCAAATGAGAGACTTGTAATTCGGCAATTCACTGGGCCCCAACGACTCACCACCGTGCAGTGTCTAAAATCGAATGACGTTTCGTGTTATGCGCCAAGAAATTCCATTCGAAAATTCCATCCTTTTCTCTCTCTCTCTCTCACATACACACACATCCTTTTCTCTTCCCTACTTCCTCGCATCTCTTCCTTCTTCTTATTCGTTTTCATTCTCTCTCAGAAAATTCTCGACGATTTTCAAAAAGACCCAATGTCGCACGTAAATTTATCGACTCGTTTCTTCACCTGTACGCAAAGCCTGTTTTCCATCTTAGCTTCGCTTATTTCAATCCAACCGAGCGAGATACTTGAACGAGCTTGGTTCGTCGAATTCTTACCATTCGCTTCGTCCTTTTATTGTTCCTTGAAAAGCGAATAATCCGTGAGATTGGTAATCGCATTATGCGGTTTCATCTTTCGAAAGTGCTCTAAAGCGTTTCTGAAACGGTCCGATTATGGATGGATGGTCGTAAGTTTTCCTTAGAGTTTCATTCGGCGAAACTCTTTACGAATGTTTCCAAAGAAGATCCGTTAGAACTTTTATCGTCGTAATCGTTGCGCAATCCAATATTTCCGATAAAGCGTATCATCGAGAAATGTTTTTGAAAATTTACCACTTGACTCGTGCACGCGCGTCTCTCTCACGTGTCGTATCGTATCGTATCGTATCGTATCGTGTCGTGTCGTGTTGTTCGTTCGTCGTGTATCCACATACATACATAACGTCACACATTGAACGATACAAACAGCTGCTGTTCATCCTCGAAAGAGAATCTATATTCGGTGCTCCAAATGAAATCCGAAACGCGAAGGTGCCACAGAACTTGGCCGGCTTTCAATCCAAACGGTGTCATCGTCAATATCACGCGACTCTTGTGATACAAAGAGAGAGAGAGAGAGAGAGAGAGAGAGAGAGAGAGAGAGAAAATCCTCGAGAGAAAAAGAGAAAGGAAAATCCTGGAGAAACTTAAACGAGTATTAATTATCGAACACCGAAGTTACGCCGATGACGACCTTTTAAACGTGAAATTCCTTTTAATAAAATCGGTTCCCATTTTGACTGAAGATAGTGAATATATCCCGCAAGATATCGTTGTACTATGAAAAAAAAGAAAAGAAAAGAAAAGGAAAGAAAAGAAGTGTGCGTTCGCCGTCTAAGAAACGATGTATCCGTCGTATTTTACTTTTACAGCGGGTAAACGCCCTCCTCGTTCTTGTTCGCGAGGTAGGAAGGACGTAGCTCTAGCTTTTGTATTTTAAGAATTTTGTTATTGGGCTCGTTCCAATACCGACGAGCGTACAAAATATAGGTGCACGTAGCGTAGACGGAACTATCATTGTGCTCAAAGGCAAGAGAATCATAAATTATTGGTGCATGAAGTGCCGGGGTTAAGCGTTTGCCTTAGTTGTCGTTGTCTTCGTCGTCCTTGTCGTCATAGTATTGGTAATAGTAATAGTAGTAGTAGTAATAGTAATAGTAGTGGTTGCGGTTGCTTGCCAAGCGATCTTGCCAAGCGCAAGATTTAAAACAAACTTGACAAATGTTTATTATACAACGTAAGTTTTCGATAACGCTCGTTCGCAAGTGAGAATTGGAAAAGTTCCTTTGTTATCGTTTTAATCCATTGGCCAGCGTATATGTATATACGCTGATATAATCTTATTCTTATATTTTTCCATATCCATAGGTAATAGGGATACGTAAGCAAAGAACATTTATATCATTCTTACATTATATCATTCCGTTAAGTAGAACGTTTTGGCAGCTTCGTGAAATATTAATATCTCGACTGTATACATATTAAGTGCGTATCCAAACTATATGAATATTCATGTTGAAACATAATATTCCCGGTGGATACGTGGGAAACGGATGATTGATTTGTTGAATAATTCAATTTATTTAACAGCGAGAGAATGAGGATCGTGACGAGCTCCTTGAAAGTCATCGTCGTCGTCGTCGTCGTTCGCGTGGCCAAAAAGAGAAGGAATTAATCTGTGCTAATCGTTTCGAAGAATCGCCCGGTTTTTTTTTTGACCTCTCTTTTATCGTATTTTATCGGCTGTCCAAGCAACGACATTCTGCTTTATTAGCTTCATTTTCTCAATCATTATTAATCGGTGTGAGAGAGAGAGAGAGAGAGCGCGATGCATGCATTCGAGTTACGGATCAGACTAACGATGACGATTTGATAGCCAACCAAAAATCATCTCCGGCGTGAAATTTAATCGGATTAGTCGATTATCATTCGTAAATATTTGCAATGATTTAGCATGCAAGGCATCCGGATAGTTATCACACGGTAGCAGCAGCAACATCAGCAAAAGCTTCCGTTGGATCACGTGAGGAATAAATCATGAGAAACTGGGTCGAGTGGCATCCAAATTGGCAAATGGAGATTTTGAACAACGAAAACTGGAATCTTTTTTTTAATTTTTCCTTTTGTTTTCTTTTTTTTCAAAGATAACCAGTCGAAAATTAGAATTTTAATCGAAAAAAGATATTAGGTTTGTAATATTTAACACGTACCTAACATACATATTCTCGTATACGTATTGCATTGGTACACAGAGTATTCGAGCGATCGAATCGACGCATCCTTTTTAAATACATTTTCGATTGGACGTATAAAGTATTCAAATCACATCGTTGCTTTCGTGACCGGCGTGCTTGCCTTTTCCCAGAGGGGGGAGAAGAAGCGGCTCGCGACTCGAGAAACGAGAAGTAGGTCGAAACTCGAGCACGGCGAGTGAGCGACGTGGAAGTCCCGACAGAAAAGCCTCGACTTCGGACAGGATGACGTGGATTTCGTTTCTACGAACTTTTTACCCTTCGCTCGTCCTCTTATTCCCTTCGTCTTTCTTATTCCGTCTCTCTTAAAGTTAAACACGATTCGCGAGAGATTTATCGACTTTCATATCGAATCGGAATGGTTTCTCCGTCGGTTTCCTCGACTTTATGATACACGAATATTATCAAGGATCTTATTCTTATGATTTTTCGATTCCGAAATCTTCCGGATTTCCGGTAGTAATCTGTGATCATAAATAAGAAAAAAAAAAAAAAAAAGAAAAAAGAAAAAGAGGAAGAAGGTAAAAGTATGTTAATTCGAAGTTCGACAAAACGGTTCGATCTCTCGATCATCGGTAATCTCGGTAATAACCTATCCAGGGATAAACGGCGATCGACTCGATCGATCTAACTTCAAATCTAAACGTCAATCACGATCGATAAAGGTCACGAAGCCATTACTAGGATCGTTCAGAGTAAGGAAAATGTTTGCCTTTTATAAGTCCCAGTATCTCTTACTCGGAATAATAACTCGGCGATACGTATCATCGTTGCTTCGAGTCGAACTATCTAAGTAAAAGGGCTATTCGAATCGCCTTTCCGACAATTATAATTCGCAAAGCTGAAAATTTATGCTTCCGTCGATTTTGTCCTTTTTTTCCTCTCCTCTCACATTTTTCTTTCAAAAGAAACACTCGAGAAAGGAGAGAGAGAGAGAGAGAGAGGAGAGTAATTGCCCAGACTCTTTAAACGATCCACGAGGCGATCATTAATAGAATATTTTTGACTTTGAAACGTAGAGAAAAAGTAGAGAAAAATATCAAGTTACCATATTCGTAGCAAAGAACACGTTTACCTGATTTCTCGCTCGGGTTTTAGAGAGAGAGAGAGAGAGAGAGAGAGAGAGAGAGAGAGACACTACCGTTTGAAAAGGTCCAGACAAACTGTGTAAATTTAGTTGCCAATTTAAAAGCAATTACCGCAAGCTGCACCGAGTGGCAAGTTTGTCGTTTCGGCCAATCCGGTTTTCATAATCGCAGCACGCTTCCTCGTAAATACCGTGGCACTTTGTCATTCGAAAATATCGCTATCCTGCTGGGTGGCTCGAACGACTAGGTACTTTTCTCGCTCCCTCTCTCGTCTTTTTCTCTCTCCTTTTAACGATTTTACGATTGGGTAGCATAGTACCTGCCCTCAAACTAATTCGGCAATTTCGTGACGTTCTGTTAATATTTCTAATTAATAATCGGCTAGTCGACTTCGATTATAGGATTTAATGAAAATATTTGCAATTTTTTTTCCCCTTTCCTCGGCGAAAAAATCAAAATTACCATTCGATCGGAGCTGAGCAGGTCCGTCTTCTTAGACTAGCGGGTGGTATCTTTTGAAAAAGCAAAAAGAAAAAGAAAGAAAAAAAAGAAATGACAAGAAAGAAGAAAAGGAAGAAAGGAAGGGCAGGATAGGAGGGATGGTAGGGCACGAAAGAGCAGCAGTTTGGCCCTGTAATTACGAGGAAACACGGGCTGACGAGAAGGAGAGCGAGCGAGAGAGAGAGAGAGAGAGAGGTTGGAGGGGAGAGAGGAGTTGATCGAAGGGGTGGCGAGGAGATCTGCTTCGGGAGAGAAAGAGAAAGAGAAACTGAACCCTATAATCTTGCTGGGACCGCCCCTTGTTTGCTTGTATAATTACCCCGTGGCCCTCCTTCGATGAGGCCCCGACGGCCCTCGATCCGAGCGGCCGACTCGTCATTTCGTTCCCTTCCACGCTCGGCCATAATGCCGATATCATTACCTAATGCAGCGCGCATGCACGAACGAATGCACGAGCGCATGCACGAGCGGATGCACCACCGGCGCATGCGCCCACGGCCTCGCGATATACCTACTTACGTTCCGTACATACATACATACATACATGTATCCATCTATAGTCTTCCCTTTATTTTACTATACCTATCTTTCTTTCTTTCTCTGCGTTCGCATCACGTATCTTTGATCTCTCTCTCTCTCTCTCTCTCTCTCTCTCTCTCTCTCTCCTCCACGATTTCTCAGGATTGACGTAATTGGCTTATTTGCATTGTTACGTCTGTTCTACCTTTACTTTCTTCGTCGGTCTCTCTCGGTCTCTTCTTTACCCCCACGCGATCCTTACGATGGATCGTTCGAAGGTGAATAAGACGGGCCTGAGAGTAATGCAGCTTTGGTGTTCGACTGAAAAGTGCACTTTTCTCGCGAGAGACACGGCCGCAAGAATCGTTCGTCCTCTTTCTATCTTTTATTCTTCCTTCCTTCCTTCCTTCCGTTTCTTTTTTTCCCTTTTGGCATTGGAGAGATAGAGAGAGAAGAGAGGGAGAGAGGGAGATTGAGGCCAGTGCCTTCGTACGATCGATTATCTTTTATTACGTAAAATCGTTAATCTTTTTACTTTAGTTCCTCGTGCGAAACGATCGGATCGATTGATGGAAAATACGAAGAAAGAAAGGCGGTAGGATTCGTCGAGAGTAAAAGAAGAGTTTAACTTCGTTTGCCTAAATTAACGAAACAAATTCGATATCTCGAGAGAACCGAGGTCAGCTTTTCTATATCCTCCCTTCGTCGTTTCGTATCGTCGTTATACGTCGATGTTTATCGCTTTATGTTCACATTATACGATTCTATAATTCGAAAAAGATCGTTTGTCCGTAACGTTATAAAATTTTCATGAGCCCGGCCATTTTGGCCAGTTTTATGATATCCTCATCGAAAGGGCCGGATTTTCGGCTAACGTATCTCCATTTATGTACATATATATCTATCTATTTATCTATCTATCTATCTATGTATGCATGCATGCATGCATGCATGTATGTATGTATGTACATAGTCAAACGGGAACATTAAAATGGAAATATATAAAAAGTTATATTGGCCGAGCACTCGATTTCTTTCTTTTTTTGTTTTTTTTTTTTCTTTTCTTGTTTCTTTTTCTATATCACGTTGCAGCACGCGCGAAGGCGCGAAACTAAATCGCGAAATATATCTTTTGAGAAGGAAAGAGAAGAGAAGAGAAGAGAAGAGAAGAAAATAAAAGAAAAGGAAGGAAAAGGAAGGAAAAGAAAAGGATCAGGGGAAAAAAAAAAGAAGAATCTTTCTCTTCGTGGCAAAGATAGAATCTCTATCGTACTTTAGTAACCACCGTGAATCCCTTCACGAAGCACGTCAGTTCGATGCGGTCGCGTTCACAATCGGTTCGAAGCAGCCGGCTACGGTTCGAGGACGGTTCAATTAGTTCCGTTCGAGTCCGCTTCGCTTCCTTCCGAGGCGGTTTAATGGACCCGCTCCCAGGGCTCTATCTTCGATAATTTCATTCTTCGAGTTTAACGACGCTCGATAAGCAATTACACGTGGAATGGGACACGCATAATTATTAAATTATGAAGAATAAACGGAGACAAACGAATAGGCGCGTAGTTAGAAATTTCACGTTATATCTTATCGTGACGTCGTTCACATGACTTTATCTCTTTCGTAATAGCATATATACGTAATAGCAATATATATTTTTCTTTTGTCATTGGAAACAACATCAACAACAACAACAACAATCACGTAACTCGACTCTTCTTTCAATCCTTGTGCACGTTCATTTTCAACACGTTCATTTTCAACACCGACAACGAAGCCGATCGGTTTGACAATAGTAAAAGGAGTAGGCTAATTCACGGACTAATTCAAGAGGGTTCGAAGTGGTTGGTAGATAGATAGAAGTAGCTTGCCGCAAGGGCAAACCATTGAGACACCCTGTGACATTCTACCGAGAAAGTATGCGGACTTTCATGACGTCGCTAACCGTGGTATTCCTTTGAACTCGGACCCAACTCCCTTTTCATGATTCTCCCTTTCCTTTCTCTCCCTCTCCTACCCTTATAAAGAGCACTACGTTACGTTTTACGGACTCGTTTCCACCCTCTCCCTTAATTACACTCGTTATCTATTATACTGTTCATTGATGTATACTTAACGAGACCAAGACTTTGATAATTTTCTGTGACTCGTTGTCGACGTCAAACTTTATTCTTATCGCGAATATATAAATGCATCTTTAAATTTTATATTTTAGATTTTTTTCATTGAAATTTACGAGAAAGGTATGAAAAAACAAAGAAAAAAAAGAAGGAAAGAAAAAAAACGGAACATTGATTGTTTTTTTATCTTCCCTCCCTCCCTCTCTCTCTCTCTCTCTCTCTTTTGGAAGGATTCGTCGAAGATCATAAAATTTGTGAAACTCTCGTAAGCTACGTGGATTAGTTCGCCATAGTTCATTGCGTTTAGCGAATGCGTTCTGAGCTTTCTCTTGTCTCCACTCATATAAATTAGTGTCGTTTAATCCGCGTTATTGCGAGAACGTAAAAAGAGCTCAAAGTGCTAACGGAGAGGATTTAGTTGCTCTCTCTTTTTCTCTCTCTCTTTCTCTCTTTACGAGCACAGATCCAGGGTGGATTAGCGGAGCCGCCGAGATCTTGTTCTTTCTTCGTCATGCGACACAATGCGGCATCCTTCTCTCGCTAACGCAAACGTATATACTTACGCATATTTATCTTTGACGATTATCGGCCACTTTTATTTTCTCATACATTCCTTATTTCAATTCGTTCGATTAATCAACTGGTTCCGCGTAAATCAGACTCTAAACGCGTATAGTTATCGACCATGATAAAACTCGAACGCGTCCGTCAATTTATCACTTTATATTTCTATATACAACGCTTACGTATAACTACGTTTGTTTCGTTTTATGAGATAACATCTTCGTCTTCTTCTTCTTTTTCCGTTCAAAGTATCAAACATTTAAATTCATACCAACGCATATTTAATAACGTTATCAATTTAATTCGATAAAATTATCAATTTCGCGTTATAATTCATATAAAATTGCTCATACGAATGGAATAAATTCACAAGTATATATTGCTCGTGCCGTTTACTTTAATTTCGACTTTTATATTTTAAGAGAGACCCCCCTGGCAAATTATATATCTCGCGTTTTCTTTTTATCATCTTTTCGTTTGTTTTTAATAGGAAACCTTAATTAGAGGCTTTCGATTATCGATATTTATTAGATAGGGAGGAGCATCGAAATTACGTTAACGACACGGAGAAGGTAGAATAAACTGAAAGTTTCTGGTGGATGCGGGAGACTTGCGAATTTCGGCGATCGATCGGCACGATTCCTTAACTTTTCGACGTCGATTCTCGAGTGCACCATTAGTCATTAGTTGTTTCTCTCTCTCTCTCTCTCTCTCTCTCTCTTTCTCCCATTTTTTCTCTTTCTCTTATTCTGTCGAAACGAAGAAACGTCGTTTAATCCAAGCTCGTGTAAGAGAGAAAGAACGAAAGGCGTCGTTTTCGAAGAGAGAATAAGAATGAGAGAGCGAGAGAGAAAGAGAGAGAGAGAGAGAGAGAAAAAAGAGCAGGCGACGGAGTCTGAGTATCCGTGGGATTAGTGTGGCGACGTTGTTCTATGCGTCTGAGAAGGATAAAGAGGATGAGGAGGATCGAAAGAGAAGAGAATCGGGGGAGGGGAGATGGAACTGCGTGGGCGTATGGCGAAAAGCCAGCTCCGGACAGCCACTTCGTTTTCTACGATGCGACGAGCGGCCCAGACAAATCGGTACGCGGCTCGCGGCTTCTCTCTCTCTCTCTCTCTCTCTCTCTCTCCCTCTCTCTTCCTTTCTATCCTTCTCTTTCTTTCTTTCTCTCGCGAAGACTTCGACGCAGCATCCGAGGGATATGTAAGAATCCCTTTGCCGCCCACGTCACGACAAATTGTTGCTCGGCTGATCGACCGACCCTCCTCCGACTCTTTCATCTTTTTTCTTTATATATATATATATATATATATACACATTTATGTATCTCTCTCTCTCTCTCTCTATCTTTATTTCTCTTGTTCTTTTCTTTAGTCAGCATCTTTTTCTTTCTTTCTTTTTTTCTTTATTTCCTTATTTCCAGTAAGCTTCGCACTGATTCTTTCCTTTTCTCATTTCTCGACAAAAGATTCAAACAGATAGATCCACTGGATCTTCGGTAGATAGATCCAAATCGAACGATTCATATTTCGATTTTAGGAAAGCCCTCGTATGCTCGATACTATATTACACTTTGCATATTTCCTTTCTCTCTCTCTCTCTCTCTCTCTCTCTCTCCCTCTCTCGTGCGCGCACAGGCGTGTGGAAACGTGAGGTGATTCCCGAGAAAAGCGAAGGTTCCATTATAGAGGCGTATACGTGATTCGAAAATATTCGAGGCTTTACCCAAAGTCTTTTTCTAACGACCATGGCTCGCATTCCATAGTCGTTTTGAAATAAGTCTATGATGAAAAAAATGTAAAAGACGTCTGAACACGATTTAAATGTCCGATATATGGATATTTTCGTATCTGTCTGCGTTATCGAGTTTAACGATTTCTCGCAAATATGAGAATAAACTTTCTATATCGGGAAAAGAATAAGATAGAATTGTCGTGGATTTATATAAGAAAATTAGAATCTTCTTTTGGTATAGTTTCGACGTGCATATCTTTCGTCTCTTAATCAAACTGTCCGCACATGACATACGACCTTTCTTCTTCGCAGCAAGTTTCATCTCTTACATATCTCCACCCCTACGCTCTCCCCCCCCCCCCTTCCCAACGTAAGAGCATTCGATTTTACTCGGAGAATCTAAAATCTTTCCGTATATCTGGCGAACTTTAGAATTTCGAAACTTTTAGACGAATCACGCGGGAATACATTAGCGAGAGATACCTACGCGAGTTATATCCTTTGCCCTTCGTCTTCTATTTCCTTTCTTTTTCTTTTTTTATCTTTTTTTTTCTATTTTCTTTTTTTTTTTTTCTTTCTTTTTTGCTCAATACACGAATAAGAAACATCTCTTCCTTCTTGGAATCTAATCTCATATAAACAGGTAGCTCTCTACATACAACAGAGGAGGGAGGACACCCAATACTTGGTCTCTCCCTTAGTTTTCCTTCTTACACGTTTTATCTTAGGAATTCAACCCCTCTCTCGCTTTCTCTCTTCCTTATACCAGACTAAAAGAGAAGGCAATCTCCGAATGGAAGAAACAAATCCGAGACATGGCTCTTCTCCTTACGGATCTTGAGTACACGTTCAGCGGGCATAAAAATGTCTTTCTTGAATGTATTTTTTTTTTTTTATTTTCTCTCTTTTTTTCCGTTTCCTTTCCTTTTTCTCTTTTTTCTTTTTCCTCTTTCTTTTTTTTCTTCTTTTTCCATCGACTCGGCGGAAACATTTCGAGGTATCGAGTTATTCCCATTAATTTTTTTTTTGTCGTACATAAATATATGTATGTATTTTTTTTGTTTTTTTTTTTTTTTTTTTTTTCTATTTCCGTTCTTAATTTTTGTTTCAAACGTTACTTTGCTCGTTAAAATAGCAAAGGATACATAGGATAGGATCGTGCGTGTTAAACGGGCATTTCGTATTATACATACGAAGCAAGCTTTTTTCCCATTGCTTTTGCAACACGCCTTCAACAACTCGCGGCGGCATTCTTCGAACGAGAACGAGCTGCTGACACACGTGCAGCGCATTTATCGATGCCTCTTTCTACGGAAACGCGTTATCGTTCTTTCTTCGTACGACGAACGCATACATACAAAACGACGATTATAATTAGGTCGGACCGACCCGATAAGACTTCTGGGAAAGCGTGACTCTTTTACTTCGTTAATGAAGTTAACGAATGCGTCACGAATGAGCGTCACAGGTATATACGGATCCATGTTGTTTTTCATTGAATTACTGACGTACCAATTATACGGCTCACTTGGAACATTTTCTGTTTTCTTTTTTTTCTCAAATTTTGCTTTTCGTTTCGAAAACAAACAAATAAAAAAAAAAAAAAAAAGAAAAAAAGAAAAAAGACAAGACAAACAGCGCAACGACGTCGATCTCTTATATTTGACCAGTGATTCTCCGTGGCCCTCCGTGATTTTTCACCCGGCGACAATGAATAACTTTGGTTCGTTCGTACGGAACGGACTTTAACGACGGCCGAGTATAATTTATTGCCGATTGTATGTTACTCATGAATTTATTCAACGACGAGTCATCGAGTCGCGTTTGTAGCAAAGTATTCCAAAGGTTACAACGATACCGTAGAAGAGTAAGTACCTACCGATCAAAAGAGCTATACTTCTATCATTTCAACTTGCAATTGTTTCCGACGATCTCTTTTCGATCTTTTTCTTTTTTTTCTTGTTTTTTTCCTTTTCCTTAACAATTGTTTGATTGACGAGAGGACTCGAGGGACTATCACTCTCTTTTCTCGCGTTCCTATATAATACAATATATATATATATATATATACGTAGATATAGCGTGCATGCACGCAAGTTGAGACTCGGTTAGTAAATTTTATCCATCGGATGGATACGATCGAAGGAACGAGTGGTTAGCCGAGTATCCGGTCAAAGGTTCGTCGTATCTCGTTGAACAGGGTATAGGTATATAGGTACATGCTCGTTCCAATCAAAGACACGTCAGTGATCTTAACAAAGGTTCAGGCATAATTCATCGAACATATTGGTAGTCGATTTGGATGGGGCCAAAATAAAGTCCCCGTGGATGGCAAGGAAGAAGTGAGCGCAAGAGAGAGAGAGAGAGAGAGAGAATTCGTGTTCACACATATACGCACAGATACGCGAAGAAACACGCGTGTGGACGGTCGAACGCGAGAGATAACAAACCCGAGAGCTCTCTCGCAGGTCTGCCAACCTCGTGAAATATGCCCCCATATATCAATGGTGCGCATATCAATTGCCACTCCTGCCAACTGCCATGACTATAAAGCCGGCTACTCCGGAGTCACGTCGATGCTGGTGGCGAACGAGCGTGGGGATTCATGCGCCTGTGAAAGAAAGAAAGAGAGGGAGAGAGAAAGAGAGAGAGAGAGAGAAAGAAAGAGAGGACGGGCTCTTTGCGATTCGGCCCTTAGGGGCCCCTTGTCGGGCCCCTGTTATTCGATCGGCCTTTATTAGCCATAAATTCGATATGATACGCGAGGAATATGATAATGGCTATCAACTCGCGAAATTGCCGAACGCTTCGTCGTCGAACTTTTGCCCTCTCTCTCTCTCTCTCTTCCCCCACCCCCCTTCCTTCCCCTCCTCCCGTAACGTTAGTTAAGGCGTTAAGAGGAAAGATTAACGATGGTGCGAGTCCTTCGGAGGCCGAGAGCGGCCCTTGGTGGTCACTACCGAATCGAACTGCACGAGGAACTTCGCTCGGCTTAACTATGTTAAGTATCTCGTCGGATGAGAAAAGTAAAATAAGGAAGGAGCGAGAGTGAGGTCTCAGCGAGAGTGAGAAGAGTCTCAAGATTGACAACGTGCAATTACGTCGACGCTGTGTTTATTCGGGGATCACGTTGGAGAGATTTGAATATGCATTTTTTCGAGAGGTGAAGAATCCATTAATATCCTGTTTGTTAGCGGACTGGCAAGCGGTAACGCCCAGAAGATAGGTATCCACGTTACGCTCGAGAAACTCTCGACGATGGCTACAGTTCGAGCTTCGATTCTTATCACCCGAACTTATTTCACCCTTTTGAATATCTTCGATTTAAACTTTCAATGTGATCGATTTTTCCAATTCATTCATTCATTCATTCATTCATTCATTTATATATGTATCTTGTCTAATTTGTTAGAGACGCTACTTCGATATGCTGGAAAAGACTCGATGGTTCCCCGATCGATTCTCTAGCAGTACAAGAGGTAAGGATACGATAGAAGAAACCACAGGAAAATCCTTGAAAGAACAGATACGATTTTCCATTGGCCCGAATCACGTTTCTCTTTCTCTCGCTTAGGCGCACGCGCGTTATCGACGCGTATCAAGGATATTCGGTTATCGGAACACTGGATTATTCAAATTTTATCGAGGATTACTCGGGATTTCACTCGTGTTCCACGGGAACATATCTCGATACAAACTTTGGTTAGCCCATCCGTTCTCGTACTTCGGCTTCATTAACACCGTTCCCTTCTCCTGCATTATCGACTTTCCTCGAAAAATCATCGAACGGTCCTAAACAAATTTAGAAAGATTCGTCGAGAAACAGTGATTGGAACGAATGTAAATTGAAAATCGAGAGAGAGAGAGAGAGAGAGAGAGAGAGAGAATGGAAAGATTGTAATCGATGTTTTTTTTACATTTTTCTCTTTCTCTCTCTTTTTCGTTTTACTCTCTCTCTCTCTCTTTCTCTTCCTCTCTCCTTCTCTTTCTCTCTCTTTCTTTGTTGAATTTCACCGGTCTCGACTAACGTTACTTTTTAGTAAAAGAAGTTGGAGGTTTGCTTTGCTCGTTCCGCTGAGGGCAAGCATCCCTGGCAAGCAAGGAGTGGGCGGAGGTTGAACAACCGTGCAAAATGACTTAATGAACGGTATCTTTTACAGCGAGCTCTCTAATTATTCCGGGCGCTTACTTCTTGCCGTCAGCCATTTACTTTTGCAACTAGGGCTTTCCTCCTCTCTCTCCTTCTCTCTTCATATTCCATTCCGTCCGTCCCTCCCTCCCTCCCTCCCTCCCTTCTTTTTCTCTCCTTCTTCCTTTACCTCCCTTTTCATTGGGATTCGATAATTACCAGGAAAATTTGAGCAAAGTATTACGCTCAGATTCGTTTTGAGTTTCATCGAGAGCGAAGATAATAAGTTAAAGAGAAAAAAAGGAAAAGAAAGAGGGAGAGAGAGAGAGAGAGAGAGAGAGAAACTTTCAGGATGAGACAAACGACGGAGAGTTAGATATCGTAGAATTTAAATTACGGGGGAAAGACCATTTAGAGAAACGTCCGTGTTCGATCGTTCCTATAAAGCGTACGATTGTTCGCTCCATTTTTCATAGGTTTAGAAAGAAGAAGAAGAAGAAAGAAAAGGAAAAAAAGAAAAAAGAGAGAAAAAAAAGAAAAATGTGAAAGACAAGGGGACGAACCCTCGCCAAGAAAGAGTCGCGGATAACATCCGAGAAGCATGGACTTTCTCGCGTGACTCACGACTCGCAAATTGAAACTCCGAGTTTGGCGTGGAAGTGGAACAAGAGAGAGAGAGAGAGAGAGAGAGAGAGAGAGAGAGAGAGAGAGAGAGAGAGAGAGAGAGAGAGAGAGAGAGTAAAAGGGATCCGTCTTGTCTGAAGATGAAGCTCGGTCAAACTCATAACTTATAAATTAGATTCATGTCGTCGTTGTCGCATTCATCCCTGGAGGCTGCGTTCGTTCCGTGAAGGCATTACTACTGCCGTCGAGTGGGTATATAGCATTCTTTCTCTCCCAACGCAATAATACCGAGTTGACCACCTTTTATTTCTCCTCGTCGCGTTAACACCTGCGGCAACTTGGCAGCCTCCTCAAAAGTTATTTCCGAAATGTTCAAAGAAAGAGAGAGAAAGACGTGTTGAAACGTCATCGAAATCCTTTGTTCTTAACGTTGTAAGAATGTTAAATTCAACAAAATGTAAGAACGACGAGATCGATACGAAGACACAATTAGTCGATAGACAATCGGAATCCTTTAATCGGATGGTCGAGCAAACATTACTACGTCCATCTTGGCACGGACATAGAAGAGTATCCTTTTCAAAGCAAACATTTCCGTTGGTCGTAAAGGCAAAATATCTAGGAGAAGCTATGAGACGCGACAACAACCTTCCATCCTCTCCTTTTATTCAGGGAATACGAGAAAACGAGGGCGTTACGTTACGACGTTGGCAGGCCGTAAATGCGGCCATGGTGGTGTCGGTATTAATATCGCATTCGGGCCATCTGCCGACGTGCTGGGTTATTAAAATGTAAACTTCATTATCATTCCCCGTTGTAATTACATTTTTTCGTCTCGTCTCTCAGTACCCTTTTCCTTTCTTTACTTTTACGTTCATCCGTTCGTACCTTCGTTCGTTCGTTCGTTCGTTCGTTCCTTCCTTCCTTCGTTCTAGGCCGTTGATTCGCATTAGCGGGCTTTCATTCCGATTGGCGCGAAGAAAAGAAAAGGAAGGAGATAGGGAAAAAGGGAAAAGGGTGATACTCCAAGGCGTCTCGGTTTCTCGGAGGCATGCGCCATTTTTGCCACGCATTTCGAATTGGAAGCTTTCTCGCGATATTGGACGCCGATGATGGCTCACAATCGATAACCGGGCTACTTCCTTTCACCTTCCAATCTCATTGCGTCTTGATATTTTTGTATTCGCTCGGTGTTGTCGGTGGAATCGTTTCAATTCCTTCAGAAATTCCTTTTGGGGAATTTTTCTTTTCTCTGTTCTTCTTTTTTTTTTTTTCTTCCTTTTTTTTTTCACGCGACCAACAAACGCCGACCGAAATTATACCTTTGTCTAATTAAAGTAGGAATTTTAGAAAGATACGAGCCGAGAGAGGGAGGGAGGAAGGGAGGACAAAAGTTGGCAAGCTGCCAATCCTCCGTTATTATTTATAACGGATACATAATTAGTTCCTGTAAATTTCATCGCGGTTTCCTTCGTGGTTTTCGACCAAAATTTAGGTGCAACCCTTTCCTCTTTTACTCGACTCCTACTCTAATAATTTCTCCCGCTTTATTTCACAACTAAACCGTATTACGTCGCAAAAGTTTGTTGATCCATTCTTTTCGCGAGTATTCTTAATATACGATATTGGGTTTAGTATCGTAAAATGTAGGAACGACCGAATCGATGGATGGGTTATAAGTAGGAAGGTAGAAAGGTAGATAGGAAGGAGGAGAGGAAAGGTAGGGAAAGGGTGCAAGAAGGGACTGAGACCGAGGAGATGGAACGTTCTCTAGTAGGAAGGACAATGGCTCAGAGGACCGCAACAATGCGCTTCGGTCGTGGCCGGAGCCACTTCGGTTAATTAATTGCTCGGGCCTTTGTTGACGAACGCGTGCGACATCGAACACACTGTTTATCTCGCTCGCTCTTACCTCTTAGTCTCTATCCATCCTGCATCTACTACTCCCTTTCGCTCGAATTAATTAACTAGAGTTTTGCGGGGTTCGACGATCGACGCGGAAGGAAACTCCTTACGTAAAACGTTCGACGAAAATTGTTGAATCCTTTGTATAGCTGCTTGTGCTAGTTAAACTAGCTAGTTTACCAACGCGATGGCTTAACGTTTCATTCATAGTTATTCGCGAAACATAGGAAGAAAGAGGAAGGCACGTTTCGGTGCCATGCGTTTTGAGATAAACGCGCTTGGTTCCCACGTAGGAGCTGCTAGAAACAATACGGCTCTTCTCTCTCTCTCTCTCTCTCTCTCTCTCTCTCTCTCTTTCATTCTCTCAGTTTGGTGCAAACTACGCTCGCGAGAAATTGCAGGAGCGACCGGCAAGAATATGGAGACCCAGTTCGCAAACTCTGTCCCTGACAACGAGTTAACTTCGAGCTCGCGGATGTTTCGAAAACTCTTGGGAATAGATAAAATCAAATTGGAAACGGAAGACCGTTTACCGAAACTGCCGTACTATGCCATTCGCCTTTCACTCTTCCTCTCCTTCCATCCCTCTCTCTCTCTCTCTCTCTTCGGATTTTGTCTTTGAAAGTGCATCGAACTGGCCTTACAAATTTTCCAAGTCTCGTTACGCCTAGCGAGCAACTTCCTTCGAATATTTTTATGGATTTTCTCTCTCTCTCTCTCTCTCTCGAACCGTACGATCGTTAATCATTTTCAATATTTTATTTTAACAAATGTTTGCTCATTTTATCAATAATAATTTGCAATTAAATCAAATATAAATGTCTATATAATATTTCCTATATCGTATAATGCCAAGGAGAATTCGTTCGACGTTTATTTTATGAGTTTGCGGAGTATGGCACGCGAGAGTATCGGTATCACAACCAACGACAAAGAATAACATACAATGATCGCATTCATCGTATCATGCTCGCTCTCTTCCCTCCTCTCATGCGAGCGATCTCGAGACCCGTTGAAAATCGTTGGCCGTTAGAGAGCTCCCTGCGAATATGCCGACTCACTTTATAAGTCTCAGCCTATTCAACGACTAACTCTTTCGAAGGCCGTTTCATCAAGCGTTCTCTTAAACTCGTATTAATGATCATGAATTAAAACTGTTCATTTTTGTTTGTTTGTTTGCTTTCGCTTTTTTTTTTCTTTTCTTTTTTAAGACACATCTCCGTCGAATTTGAAACGAGAAACACGTTGGCAAAACAACGACGAAAGTTTAACATTGATTTCGATCGATCGAGAATAAAATATTCGATAACCCTCAATATATTTATTTATTTATTTATTTATTTATTTATTTATTTATTTATTTATTTATTTATTTATTTATTTATTTATTTATTTATTTATTCGACGCTCAGACGATAGGTGCTTTCTATGACAACAAAATCGACGTTTCACGCTTAACATCCCGATCGTGTCGAGTTTCATTCGACAGTTCTCCACTCTAACTAACGAACCCGCGTCTAGTAAATATTTTATCTTATTGCTTTCTTTCTATTGCCTTATATACCTATCATTCGGTCCCTATTATTTTGCGACAATAGAGTTCGTCGAAGCGTAAAGACGTTAGAAATACGTAGAGGGTACGAATTCTAGCGGGCAGACCGATATGCGAGCGTAGAAAATCACTTTGCCTCGGTTCGTTTCGGAATCGATCGTGTTTCGAATGAGAGAGAATGAGACAGATTGAGTTTATCTCCTACGAGCTTATCAACGAGCTAATTGAAGCTCGCACAAAATCACCTTGCACGTTCGCTTAGTTAACTAACTAAACTGACATTAAATACCGCCTGTAATGGCAATACCATATGCATGCATCGAAACATAATATACCGAGCTAATAATACACTATCATTATAGAGTATTAGCGTGGGCTTTGACTTTTCTCTCTCCCTCCCTCTCTCTCTCTCTCTCTCTCTCTCTATCTATATCTATCTATCTATCATTGGCACGAGATCGAATTGTATCGAGTTACTAGGTTTCAAAATGGGTTATACCATTTGAAAATGGTTACAAAACTCTTTAAAAATCGCATGTGTGCGTGTGTGTGTGTGTGTGTATAATTTCACATAATTATGATATATACGAGTAAAGTGATTGGTTACTAAGAAACGTTATCTCATTTTTTAGAAGCGATTATGTAATCGCAAGAAATTCTTCGAAGGTGTCGAGTTGTTTAGCCTCGTTGAATTACCGTTCACGCCTAGGAATCGTCTTACGGAATAATAATCGTTGAGAAGTACTAACATGATCGCGTCTGAAAATAGATTGAAAAATGCAACAATGGCAGGTGCGTTTCACGAGGAACACGATCGTTAATGGCTCGATGAAAAAGGAGAAGAAAGGAAGGAAGGAAGGAAGGAAGGAAGGAAGGAAGGAAGAGAAAAGAGTTAGTAGGGTCGCTTGATATCAGGGTGACTCGGCTTCGCAATGGCAGCTTCTTTATCGCTAGTCACCCTGATGGAAATATATATATATATATATATTTCTTTCTGACAAGTCGGGTTGAGCAATCTTCAAGGTCGAGTCTCGAAGTTCTCAAAGTTACGTCATTTCGTCACGAAAATGGGGATAACAGAGGGTGCGAGAAGGTCTACGAGCTCTTGAGACGAAAAACAGACGTCAGAGACGACGACGACGACGAGCTGACGTATCTGACAACGTTCAAACACAAAAGTCGCGTAAATGAAAATCGTTGGAAATTGAATTCCCCCTTTTTTTTCGTCATTTTCTTTTTTTCTATTCTTTTTTTTTTTTTATTCCCGTTTGTTTTACTCTTGTCAGGAGAGACAAATATAGGTACATCCTCGAGTAGGGTAAATGACATAGAAGGAAGGAAGCATCGATTGTTATTCTCGTCGTCGTAATTCTTAATGTGACCAGAAGCGGTTCCCGAGGAGAGTGGTAGAGCTCCGCATACTTTATGGACGCGTTAACACTCGCCGTTTGAAACGAGACGCGTACCGTAATTGGATGCTGTTATTTGCAGCAGCCTTTCGTTATAAATTATCGTTGACAGGGCGTAGGGTTTTGCAAGACGGATAGCTGATTCGGCAAAAGGAAGGATCGACGTGTACCCCGAGGTGAAAGGAGTAATATGTCATTTGTACTTACATAGAGAGAAGAAATAGGAGGATGGAGAGCAACGAGTCCGTACTTCATTTTCTCTCTCTCTCTCTCTCTCTCTCTCTCTCTTTTCTTTTTTCTTTTTTTTTACCAATTAGAAGGGTCACGGTAATGGACATGCAACGCGTGGGAATCTTTGCAAACTGATAACGTCGTTACGTTCCTTTCCTTACGACAAATAGCCAAAGTTACAACGAAGTAATATGCATTTAAATTTGTCTTCGATGAGATAGAGAGAGAGAGAGAGAGAGAGAGAGAGAGAGAGAGAGAGCGAGCAAGAAACATCTTGGACGTTTTTCGAATTTCCACTTTAAAAGCTCACGAAGTTGTCTTACTCGTTTTGCAAGGGGGTAATCCGTCGTCGTTGTAATTAACATAATGATAAGCCAATTAGAAGGCACAGAGAGAAAGAAACTTTGATTATTCAATACGTCGTCGTACTACTTGGAAAATGTTTAATTTGTCATACGACACGACTACGTTGGTTATTCGTTCTGTAAATTCTACAGGGTGTACATATTCTTTGTAAATTATTACACTGCGATGAATCTTATCCCATTTCTTCTCGATCACATTATGAACTAATTTTCTTTAATTAATTCCAAATGATAGATATATAACATTAGGAAATTGTCCTTAAGCTTAGAGATCTAGGATTATAAAACGTAACGTAGAAATTCAAAGGGAAGAAAAAAAATCTTCTTTACGTTTAATCTTATAATTTGTAATTTTTCATGCTGGCAAATTCCGATATTTTCGAAATTACGAAAGTTCCAACTCGAAAAAGATTTTCTTTATTCTTTCTCCATCGTGATTACGACGGTGGGCGTATTTCGCGAACGTTGATGCTCTTTGCATATGCGCCTTTGAAAGCGAATAATCGCTACATAAACGCGGAACTATAATCACGCGTGTGCCATAAACATGAAAAGTCTTTGAGCGCTCGCGTTTTCCTTACTCTCTTTATAAAATATAGAACGTAGATACTTTGTCCTCGTTGATTGTACACGTGCCAGATGTATATACTCGCGCGTGCGAATATTATAATTGCAAAGAGGAAAAATGGAAAGAACGGAGAAAGAGAGAGAGAGAGAGAGAAAGAAAACGGAAAATGCGATACAATACAACTAATAATAACTCTATCGAGATACATAAATTCGATACAAAAACTAGACATAGAAACTCGATGTTTCCTTAATAAACGAGACTGTGATTTAAATTGAAAAATACGATCGAATTATGATAATTTCGAGCGGAGATCGTTTACAATGAAATAGAGCTATCTCTCTCTCTCTCTATCTCTCCCTCTCTCTTTCTCTCTCTCTTTTAAAGAAAAGAAATAAAGAAAGAGAGAAATTCGTCGTTTCGGTATAAGCAAACGATAGAGGAAAGGCCATGATTCATCTTCAACCTGTTTCTCTGGAGGTCGAAACGCGAAGCCTCGGCTTGGAGCAGCGCGCATTTATCCATTTGTTTGAGTTATCCACCTTCGGCCGAAGGTAAAATATGTCGAGGAAAAAGGAAGAAGGGCTCTCTCTCTCTCTCTCCCTCTCGAAGGTCGATAATGTGCCCATCGCGCCTTGAAATGCCTTTTAGAAGAGAGATCCCTCTATCTCTCTTACTCATTCTATACACTATGTTCCTTTCTCTCTCTCTCTTTCTCTCTCTCTCTCTCTCTTTCTTTTCTACTTTGTACACACACACACACATACACGGCAAAGTTGGGGCGACATGGTGCACGAAAGAGAGAGAAAGAGAGAGAGAGAGAGAGACGGAGTTTGAAACTAGCTCTGTGGAGGAGACGATTCGTGTTTGTGAAATGTGCGCGCGCAACAGAGAATTAAGATTTACAGCCGTCGTATAGGCATTGTAGGCCGTTCGTACGCGGGCACCGTCGTAGATCAAGTCACGTAACTACGTTCGGGCCGATTTTAAGGAGGCCCCGAAGGAGTCAGTTCTTTTACCTCTCTTGGCCCTTCGATGCGAGTCACGAGACTTTTGCAAAGCGCAATAAAGTCTCCTCTCAATGCAGTTATAAAGGTACTATTTGTCGCCTTCGAAGGAGACTCATATACTTCCTGTATATATATATACATTTATATTATATTATATATATGTACACACAAGTTTTAGTGCTTGGGGGGGGGGGGGGGGGGGTATATATTCGTAGAGAAATGGACTCGAGATAAAAATCAGCTCTGTATTTCTTTTTTTTTCTTTTTTCAATTACTTTGCGGAAAAATTTTATCCTCGGTTATTTTTCTTCTCTCTTCTTGTGTTATTCTTTTTTTTTTTTTTTTTATTTTTATTTTTATTTTTAATCTCTTTATACCTACTTTGAAGGAGAGAGAGAGAGAGAGAGAAAGAGAGAGAAAAATAGAGGACCTTCGTAGATTCGTGTCAGCGTATCTCTTTGAGTCACGCAAAGCTCGACTCGATAAGCTAGAACGTGAGTCTCTCGATTTTTGTGAATGTTGAAAAAAGCGAATAGGATAAGAAGCACACACAATTCGACGATAGCTCGCACGTAAAGGAACTCGCGAAATTATCGTATCTCTCTTCTACTTGATAACTTCAAGTTCATCGTTCATATATGATTTCTTAATCGTCGAACGAGCGTCTACGAGTCTAGAGGAAAAAGAAAAAAAGAAAAAGAAAAAAAAAAAAAAAAGAAAGAGAGAAATTCAAATCGTCGTGCCATTACTCGTACGAGCGAAAAGTCTCGTAAATCAGAATTTATTTAGATTCCATGGATTATTCGACTACCTTCGACGGTGTTTCTCTTATACGATTTCGTCATTATTCAAACGGCAATTGATTTATGCCACTTGGAAGGACCGTCCGTTCGATTCTCGTTACTTTCCTTTATCTTCTTTTCATTGACAAGTCATTTTGTCCGGCTCGACGCGACGCCGCCGTTCGTTCGTTATTTCGTTCGTTCGTTCGTTCGTTCGTTCGTTCGTTCGTTTTCTCTTTGGCTTCGAACGAAGCGAATTTATAGCGACGGTTAAGGAAATTAATCGTACTCGATTTGCCATACTCCAAGCGAAAGTGAGACAGACACTCAATACGAGTTACTCCCCGCCGTTCACCTTTTCTCTCTTATTTCGCATATTCCACGCGTAAAGCCGTGAAAATTCCTCGGATATATAGATATGTACATACATGTGTGTATGTGTGTGTGTATACACGCTTTTGTATATATTAGCTACATAAACTGATATCGCATTTAATCTCCTCTCGGAAATAGGTCACGCGAAGCATGCTCCTCTTTGCCGTCGATAGCATGCCCATTAAAGCGTTGAGATTCTTTCGAGATACGCCATAGAAACGAGTATTTTTACTTAGGAGTTAATCAAATCTTATAACAAATACTTTAAAAGTCAACAAGATAATGTAAACAATGTATAATGTAAGCAACGATTATTTGATTTGTCATCGATCGATTAAGTCAATTCGTTTGTCGACCTTTTCATAGAAGTAAGCATTATACAGGTCATATACTTTAGTCGTCGTGTTCTATCCTATCGAAGAAAAGAAAAACAAAACTCCAAGAAAAGAAAAAACAATATCGTTTCTTCGCAAGTACTTTTTTTTTATTCTTTCATAGTCTCTTTCTCTTGTCCCTTTTTTTTTGTATAAACGTACACACACACGCGCACATAAACATACATATCATACAATAGAGAGACAGACATACGCGCGTACATTTTACTCGTGTGTACCATCTGATCGCGCGTAGTCGTCGAGGGGCCACCGATAAGGACGCATTCCAAGGTGTCGCTCGAGTACGAATACACGAGAGGAACAAGGTATCCCAAGCATCGATCCGGTAGAAAGGAGAGAATCCATAGGAGAGAAAGGAGCAAAGGAGAGGAGAGTGAGCTTGGTAAGTCGTCCTTAGAACTCGCTGTTTATTGATTTATTTTACGAGGATCGTAAACTCGATCTCTCTCTCTCTCTCTCTCTCTTTCTCGTCACCATCAACCACCGACATATTGGCATGGCTGCAACCACTACTAGTACCATCATCTCGACCCAGCCCTCTTCTTTCAGTTTGTTCGTGTTCGTCACGTGTTCTTTCGAGCATCGAAAAAAACGTCGCGAAAAAAAAGAACAACCGGCGCACAACAACAACAACAACAACAACAACGACGACGACGACGACAACAACAAAATCAACAACAACGATGGCAAGAGAAACAGCAACGACTACGACGACGACGACGACGAAAAGAAGACGAGAAGCAAAAGAATTAAAGCGAATAAATATAGGAAGTCTCGTTTCGAAAAGCCCGCGCCTGGCCCTCCGCGCACGACAACTTCGAGAGATATATTGTCGCGAGTATATTTACGAGGAGCGAGAGTTATAAATCACGCGTTCGTCTGCTTTGGCCGACCGAGAGAGAGAGAGAGAGAGAAAAAAAGAGAGAGGATGACGGTGGGGATACATGGGTTGGCGGTACACGAATACGCACATACGCAAAGAAATACGCATAGCCGCCGCCCTCGCTTGGTGGAACCGAACCGGTCAATGTCTCGACGTAATGGTTTTTCGATAATTGTGTAACTGTTTCACATTGCCGCCCGGTGAAACACGGCGCTGTGTAAACGCTTTTACCCCCTTTAACGAGCGTGCCTCGGGACCTTTCTCCCTGTCTCTCTTTTTCTTTATACACGCAGCTTCATATCTCTTTCTCTCTCTCTCTCTCTCTCTTTCTTTTTCGCTTTTGCTCTCGCAATCAGAATGCTCGTACAGGATCGACCGTATCTTCTTTGACGCGTTCACGCTGCGAGTTGTTTCGTATTCGTACGTATTCTACTCTCTCCTTATTATTATTCTTCATCTTCCACCATCTCCTCCTCCTTCTCCTCCTCCTACTCATCCTTCTCCTCCTCCTCTTCCTTTTAATTTTCCGTACACGGTGTGGACGTGCCAGGAAGAAGGCGACGCTTCCGCGAATCGGAATCATACGTTGTTGTACGTACGACCATAGCCTATAATCGAACGGACATTGTCGCGAAATGTTGCATGCAAATTGGATCTTGTCATTCTTATCTTTTTTTTTTCTTTTCCCCCCCCCCTTTTTTTCCTCTTTTTTTCTTTAATCTTGTGTACGTGTGTACGCATGTTGGTTTTTTCTCCTTTTTTTTTTTTTTTTTTGTTTTTTTTTTATGTAGATATGAGATATACTATAGCGATTATTATAGACGTTTTCAGAAAGAGACTCCTTCCTCGTTATCGAAAAAATGAGAAATTTTTCTGGCTCGCTGCTCGAGGGTGTAACGTAGGTGGATGACGAGGACGTGGACGAGGACGAGGTGGAAAGGGGGAGGAGGCTATGGTGGTTTGGGGAGCTACCTGTTACACCGTCGAAACGATTTATGATCGTCCCAGTCGCCGTTGTTTTCGATGCCTCGAATATCCCCGTACAGGATGAAAACATTGGAAAGGACTTCTCTTCTCTCCCTTCGTCGAGCGAATTCCCCATGGATTTTTCAACGTCGATCGTTTAATATAGAAACGTCTGGTATATTTATCGTAGGCCGATATCGAGAAATCCTGTATGGGATAGTCATATGTGTGTGTGTATATATATATATATATATACACGCTTTTAATACCGGAGGTATTAGAACGATCCTGTTGTTATATCAATTTTGACCGCATATTCGAAAGTATTTACGATCTTGCCAAGATCTTACTGTTGTCCGATACTTGATCATACATTCTGGAAGTTTCTTCGATATTAATCAAATTTCTTGTGCGATCCGTCCCCCTTATCCAAAATAGGAATTCTGTAACTTCGATAGTTTCCAAACATATATATATATATATGTATGTATAATGAATGAAAGAGAGAGGGAAAGAATTTCAAAATTTGAACGATACGAAACAATTTGGTCTTCTTTATATTCTCTCGAATAATTAGCTAATTGAATTATTCGAGAAATGTTTCGATTAATTGATACATAATTATCATTTCTTGTTTATTTCTCATTCTTCTCTCCTTTCTCTATTTCATCATCTTTTCCTTTTAAGCTACAATAGAAAATTTTCTAACACGAGAAGAGTACTAGGTTGATATCATAATAATATAAAAGATATCGACAACTTGGCTCCCGCTCGTCGTATAAGTTTAATAACGTCTGACATCGAAGCGTATTTTCATACGCTTCATAGCATTATAAACGCGAGCGTGGATAAGCGACTAATCCTTCCTCGTCGGGTGACATCATCGAGTCTCGCTTGCTTTTAAGCGACACGTCGAGATTATAACTCTAACATTCTGGATAACCTCCTTCGTCCATTCTCCCTTCCGATTTTATGAAAATCCTTGTGATATCGATCCCAATTGGTGGTTATTATATGTTTACGCGGACGCACACACACACACACACACACACACACAGCTATAGAATAATACGTATTGCGGTAAAAGTCGGCGGTACTTTTGTAACTTTCTTTTTCCTTTTTCATTCGTCATTTCGGTCATTGAAACGTTATAAAATTTATTCCATTAAGAAATGTTTAACAGAAAAGTTGGCATTGTTTGTTAGGAAAGCATCATTTCTATGTCGTATATTTAACTTAACGAGAATACTCTATTGTATTAAAGAAGTACATGTTTTTCGTCGTTCTTTCTCTCTCTCTCTCCTTTTTTTCTTTTTTCTATTTTAGTTAAATGCAAGAAAGATAAAGAAGCATACCTGGCAGAATAAACGGTAGAATTCATTTCTAATTGTTACCCAAGGCGCAGGTATTCCAGTTCGTTTGAAAACGTTAGTTTCGGCCGGCAAGACACGAGTATCGCGTAACACGCTCTCACCCCGAACTCTATTCGCTCTCTTAATCTCTTTTGTCGTTATCAGAGCCGCATATTTAATGCACTTAGAAAGCCAGCTCCGTATTCATAACTCGCTGTTAGCGCTGATAGTGGCGTACAGGCCGCGTAAAAAGCATTAGAAACTTTAAGAGCGCCACTAAAAGCGAGTTTCCAAGCAGGCCGACCCTTCGCTGATGCTGTTCCGTTGTTGTTGTTGTTAGTGCTGGTGATGGTGCTGGTGTTGTAACGAGTGTACTCGTTCTCTGAACATTTTCAATGACGTTACGCGCTTTACTTGTGAGTTAATATCTGAAACAGAATGCATACGTTTCCATCACTACGAGAAAAATATCTCTCTCTTTCCCTATCTTCTCTGATGCTTTTTATCTTTACTTTTATTTACCGACCGATTTGATTACTAAGCTAACAAAGTTTCGGAATCGGATGCGACACCGTGAACATCCCTAATGAATTCAATTTCGCGCTACTTTTTGGTCGAGAGAGAGAGAGAGAGAGAGACGATATATCTAACGTAGAATCGTTTCGAACGAGAAGGAAAATATATTCGAAACGTTCGTTCAACCAGTGGTAGTAGCAATAGAGTAGTATTAGTAGTAATAGTACTAGGTCCGGTGTTACGTTACGTTTCAACGAAAATTTCATTTATGTACCACGAAGAGTTCTGCCTCGTTTCTGCCTTCTTCTTCTTCTTCTCTCAACCCTTTCTGCAACGACAACGACGAGAATATAGTAAAACGTTAAACTTGTCCACGCGCGTACAGTTTCACTTCTAGTATCGTACGAATAAGAATAAGAAGAATAACGAATCGATATATCGAGTTACCGTTCTCTTTTTCATCCTCGTTAAAATTCATCGAACGCCACGAGATCACGCGGGTAGGTCTTTTCTACGTTTCTTACAGTTACTATCAGCAGTATCTTTAACCATCGAGAGAGAGAGAGAGAGAGAGAGAGACGGTTGATCCGTGTAAAACTTGAACGTACTCAAAGAATTTCGACAAGTCCCGATGGAACACTTAAAAGTTTGCGCCCTTCTGAGTCTCGAAAACACTCGAAAAGACGTCCCAAGATCCTTCTTCCTCTTTTCATCCAAGAGATAGAGAGAGAGGAGAGGGGCGAGGAGAAAGAGAGAAGGATGGAGCTTCTCTCTCTCTCTCTCTCTCTCTCTCTCTCTCTCTCTCTCTCTCTCTCTCTCTCTGTGAAAAGTTTAAAATTCACGTGACCACGTGCCATTCTAAGCGACTCAACATGAAACGAGCGGGGCTTTCGTGCTGCATTCTATCGAGGATTATATTTCTTGTCGAATTTTAATAAAAATTATTTACTTTATTATAGAATCGCTATTGTTAAATAAGGAGATAGAAAATATCTATTCTTCTTCTTCTTCTTCTTCCTTTATTTTCTTTTAATGTTAGCGAGCTCGATATTAATGGCGGTTTTCACGAGTGCGCACGAGGTTACCAGAGGCAGGATCGCTAGTAATTTTGCAAAATTGGTTACCTCGGGACGTTTATAATGCGAGAGAGCACGTAAGCCGTGCAGCTCGTGTATCTTCGAGTTACTACTACTAGCCGACCGAGAAAGAGACCGTCATTCTTCTCGCGATAAAGTTATAATGATTAAAAGGTGACGACTAGATTGCGCAGCGAGACGGTCTAATGGCTTTTTGCCTCGAGTAATTAGGAAATTAGTACTCCTACGGCACCGAGATAATTCCCTATCTTCCTTCTACTTTTTCTTCTTCTTTCTCTTCTTTTTTTTTCTTCTTTTTTTCTTCTTCTTCCTCTTCTTTTTCTTTCTCTTTTCTTTTTTTCTCTTTTTCTTCCTCTTCTCTCTATTCCTCTTATTATTATTCATTGTCCGTTCTCTCATCTTCGTTGTACGTTGCCAAAAGGCAAGCCTTTCTTGAACTTTTTCAAAGTTAATGTTTGCGGCCAACGTGTTAACGTGTCCAAAAATGAAAATGCATTTATGTATAATCGAGTACGAAGATTATTTTTATTGGTCTTGACCTTTGGTTATTCGTGGGAGGAAACGTTGAGGGTTAATTTAACGCCTCGAAAGACGTCAAGGAGATTGAACGACGTAAAATCGAATTTTAGCCGAATTTAAAGGGAGTCCTCGTATTCGAGAGAACGAAGGCCAAGTTCAAATCCGAATTAACCTCTTTTTCTCTCTCTCTCTCTCTCTCTCTCACTCGTTGTTTTATATTTTATGTATATACATACTCTTTACAAATTTATATCCAATTTCAACGAGTTTCAAATAGAAACGGCACTCTATATATTTCCTCTTGTTTTATTTTTTGCATTCTTTTTCTTCTTTCCTTTTTTTTTTGTGTGTTCCTTTCTTTTTTTCTTTATTTAATAACAAAATTCTTGCGATGATTATGCAGGTCTACGCACATATATTCGTAGTTTCATACATTATTTATCACGATATTAATAATGCCGTGTAACGAGACTCATTAGTAGAAAAAAGATGGCATATTGCGTATGCACCATATATATTTATTATACTTCTAGTATGAGAGCGTATATTACCGAGTTCCTTAATTGGAATGATTAAGGTGGTTTAAATATTTTTTAATTTCAAATACAATTCAGCCGATAGATAAAAATAGTTGCTGGTGTCACGCGATCCTTCTCTCCTCGCTTTAACAATTCATTCGTTGGCTCGATGCTCGAGCACTTACGTACTTACGCTCGACTAATCGCGACTGATATGCATAACTCGGAGAATAATGCAGAGAGAGAGAGAGAGGGGGGGGGGGGGGGGCAGAGGGAGGGAAGGAGAAAGTAAAGAGATTAAAATACTCGAACGTCGAGGAACAATCAGTTACATTTTCATAACTTTATAAGAATCCATTGCGTTTCCCGTCGCGATTCTTACCGTCGGGGCTTGAAATATAACCGTATAAGAAATAAAGAAAGAAAGAAAGAAATTTAGCCGATATTTATTACTTTTATCCAAGGAAAAGAAGCAAAGTTTAAAGAGCAATATTAAATTTGCCTTGAACGTGCACGCTTCAAGACGACTCATTGACTCCCGTCGCTAAGTTCCGTTCTTAAAATAGAATAATTAGTTCGGCGATCTTTATTGAAGTTTTTATACTTTCTTCCTTTTTATATACTTTTGAGTTACGACCTACGTCTCACTAAATCTCGAATTTTAATATGGATCTCTCCTTGAAAATGATAAAAATACGTTTTCTTCATTCAGTCGATAAGTACAGAGCATATATTTATAACCGATAGGATTAAAAAAACAAGAGAAAATGAAAATAAAAAGAAAGAAAGAAAGAAAGAAAAAATAAAACTCATCGATGTTATCCTTTTTCTTACGTCAGCGATAATTACAATGGATGAATGGAACGTTCAGAAATAGTTACACGCTCGTCGAAGAAACTTTCTCTTTTGGCGAGACAGTATTTAATCGTTAATCGTTAATCCTCGCGACGTCACCCACGACAATTCGCTTCTTTTTCTTTTTTCTTCTTTTTTCTTTTTCTTCCTTTTTTTTTTTCCTACCCATTACTCGCCAGGATCGAGTTTATATACTCGATATTATTATTCATTCTTACGTCAGTATCCATACTGAAAGATTAGGATATCCTCGCGAAAATATATTAATAGCTATTACGAGGGAGTTGACGTTGTAGAAAATTCGTGTTAGAAACTTTCATTTTTTTTTTTTTTTTCCTTTTTTTTGGCTCCTTTTTTTTTTTTTTTTTTAACCTTCTCCTCGAACAATATCAAGCATCGCTTTAAAACACTACGCTCACGTTCATTAGGGAAAAAAGATGGGTGGCAGGATGGAAAAGGATGGACAGGGCGAGAAGAGAGAGAGAGAGAGGGGGGGGGAGGGAAGGGTAACGAATGTTCGCCAACAGGGAGAAATATCGAAAGTCGATATTTTCTATAACACGAGAAGAGAGCACGAGGACGCGAAAACTTCGTTCCGTTAAAAACTTCGATAAGCCTTCGTTTCTTTTTCTTTTTCTTTTTCTCCTTTATCTTGTTTTCTTTCTTTCTTTCTTTCTTTCTTTTATACTTTTTTCTTTTTTTCCTTCCTCTCCCCCGCCCCCGCCCCCTTTCCTATAGCTCCTCACCTGCACGATCCTTAATAATATTTTTTACGAAAAAAATCGTTCGACATTGGCCAATCGAGAGAAGTTTCAGCTTTTACAAATTTACGTTGCACGACTCGAAATTATCCTGAATGAAACCGGTATTCCATTTCATTTCCATTTATTATATGCGATATATCTTTGTCGGCTTTAACAGTCATGAAATTATACGTAAACTAATTAACGATAAAATTGACAAAAAAAAAAAAAAAAAAAAAAGAAAAAAAAAACGTAGGTATATTTTACGTTAAGGCGCGTGCTAGTTTTTTAATTAATAATGATATTTAATTTCAAGCGGAGACCTCTTATCATTTCATTTTCATCGTTCAAGTAAAAAACTTTCTTTCTGAGGTAGTTAAAGTGCATAATTATTTACTTGGATATGCTCGACATAGAAAATAGCGCATCTCAGGGCATGTCGATGTTAGAAGAAAACATATCGGCGTCGTTAGATCTCTGATAAAATTTCGTAAATGGGAATTCTGACGTTGATAAGGAATCGATGCTTATCCGTAAGCGAGTCACGCTTCTTATCAGAAGATATCTCCCTTTGGCCTATCTTTTTTTATTTTTTATTTTTTTTTTTTACTTTTTTATTTTTTTCCTCTCTCTCTCTCCCTCCCTTTCCTTCTATCCCTTCTTTCCGCGAGGATGGAGAGGCCATTATCGTCGCGTTTCGATTTCGATTTCCAGAAGATCGAAGGGTGTCGAGAAAAACTAGCCACTAGGTAGTCTTGTAAGTAAGACGAGGCAGATGGGTGTAGGGGGTTACTCTCTGACGAACGAGTCTACGTGTCAGCACTGCAAACCACCCTCATTTAATTTACTGAGAGCCCTTCTATATCAGCCACATTCTCGGACTTTCTTGAGGGGATCTGGCAAACTTTGTCGAATACCAGCAGCCGAAATCTTTTTTCTTTTTTTTTTTTTTTTCTCTTCATTATAATAAAAATTCTTGATCCCTCCTTCGTTTTCGTTTTTACATAAACAATGGCAGGGAGAGAGAGAGAGAGAGAGACACACGTATTTAAGTATCAAAAGTATCTATCTACGATATAAGTTCACAATTTTACATAAATCCTTATATATTCATCTATATAATACATAACATTCATGATAATTTTGATCGTGGTAAAACATGTGATAGAGTTAATCGTAATATTTTTTGAATAAGACTTTTCAAAAAATTCTGTTGATTCACGATAAAAAATTAATCTCCCTTTCTCTCCTTATTTCTGTATCACCCTGTCAAAGGAAAGGGGAAAAAAAAAAAAAGCTAAACAACGTTCCTTTTGAATAAAAGTTAATTAGCAGTGATGCCTCAGAAAGACGCCGAGCAAAACCTATTTCCGTTTCGAAGGGTTACGAGAAGTTATTCTCCTCCCTCTTTTTCGGCTCATCTGCACGCGATGAAGGCCCATAACCGAGGGCTGTGAAAAAGGCTCGTATTTCTCTCTCTCTCTCTCTCTCTCTCTCTCTCTCTCTCTCTCTCTCTTTCTTTTTTATTTTTTTCTCCAATAGGACCGATCCTAACTTTTGCATCTAATCTACAAAAGTCAAAGTTAGTTTCCCCTATCTCTCATTCTTTCTTTTTAGAGTGCGTTTCGATTTAAATTAATATAGCGAACACTCTTCCCTCTCCCTTCCCCTCTCTCTCTTTGTTAAATTACATCCTTCGCAAGCCTTTCCAGGTTTCAGGAATGAATAGAGAAAACCTTCAAACTTCAAAGGCCAAAGTATATATGTATAGCAGAGAAGGGTTTTGCTTGAACTAACAGAGATGAGCGAGGGGTCAAAAGGGTTCTTTCATCGATTAATGCGTTTACGAAGTAATCTAATAACGTAATCGTACATTGATGAATTTATATCGGAATTTTTTTTTTCTTTCTTTTTTTTTTTTTTTTTTTTTTTATACAATTGCTCCAACGAAAAATTTCTTCTCAAGTAGGCAATTAATTATTCGATTATAGGAGTGAAAACGCGGTAAGTCGATTAAATAGGCCACTGCGTTTATACTTACACTTAATCATCTTACTACCACCATCATTGCCAACACCACCTATACATATTCATAGAGAACAGCCTCTCTACCTACGAAGAAACTTTTGGTATCGGCGATAACTCATTAAGGAAGTTCGTTGAAATGATCTGCTTTTAATTGGATAGCGCGAAAGGCGGCCAGGGGCTTTTGACTTTTCGAGTGTTCGTAAAGAGCGAACGCGAATACGACTCTGCCTCGGAAATACGTTCGATACCGAAGGGATTTTCCAAGGAAGGGTTCAACGAGAGCGAGTCCCTTCTCCTTTCTTATCGAGGATCCCTTAGGGATTTGGCTTTTCAACTTCTCTCGAATCGTTTTATACCCATGTTACGTATCTACTATATACATACATATATATATATATATATATATATATATATATATATATACACAATATTACTTACGTGTATTTTCTAATCAACCGTAATACCATATATCGATCGTCGCTAAAATCGATATATTTTGGATTCTCGACTGTTGACATTTTCGGGCAAACTAATCGTGTCTGAATTATGACGAATTTTCTCGAATCGCTCGAAGCTAAATCGACGAGGATTCATGGCTCAATGAGTCTCTCCTTCGCGGGATAGCAGTTTTAATGGCATTAACATTAAATGAGAGCAAATCGGAGAGAAAGCGAGAGAGAGAGAGAGAGAGAGAGAGAGAGACCGTGTATAGCGAGCGTTGTTTTATGGTCATCGCTTTCATTATGATCGATTTTAGCCGTGAAATCGAACGTGAACGTTGCAAAGGTGTTGCTCGCGTACGTCGAATTCCATCGCGTTTGATGTCTCTTTCTATCTCTCTCTCTCTCTCTCTCTCTCTCTTTCTCTCTCTCTCTCGTGCGCGCGCGCGTTCGAGGACTCGTCAAGCAGGTATTACGATTCGATAAGTCGACTTACTCGATGAAAGAAAATAATAAAAAAAAAAAAAAAAAGAAAAGAAAAAAGTCCCAACAAAAATCAGATGATGGAATTTAAGAACGTCGACACAACGAGCGAGTTTACCCGATGACTATCGAATAAGACAGGGTAGTTGAACTATTTATTTCCTTTTTCTTGTTTTTTTTCTTTCCTTTTTTTTTTCCTTTCGTATTCGTGCATAAATCGTAGGAGAAGGCGTAATAGGATATCCTTTGGATAGTTGGTTGGACAGTGGCACGCGGTGCGCACAGGCATGATTTGTCCTACATCGGTACTAGTACTTCGAAGCCGGCTTTGCTAGCTGCAACGAAACACGTTGTGTGCATATATATATATATATATATATATATGTATATATATACACATATACATACACAGGTACATATGTATGTACATAGATACATGTACACGTAGCTGCTTGTTCGATAATGGTCGTGAGATAAATTCAAAGTTCTCAATCATCGTAATAGCAGACAGGAAAAGACAGTCGTTGTCGTAGCGATCTAGCGGATTATCCTTTGCAAAAAAAGATATAAATGAGTGCGAGAGAGAGAAAGAGACTCGTATGCGAGTTAGCTACGCAATATCGAACGTAATACTAGTTTTGCGTCCTTATTGGACTCACTGCACCATGAAATTGGCCACTTTCACTTGGAAGTATATATATGTAAAATGTTTAATCAAAGTACGCAAATTATCGATGTTTCCGTTCTTAGGCGTCGTCGGCGTTGTTGTTGTTGTTGTTGTTGTTGGTTGTTGTGTCGTCGTCGTCGTCGTCATCTTGGAGGTCATCGAGTTTCGATTACGCGCGAGAAACACGATCCCCTATTACGCAAAAGTTTACGGCTTGATCTCCGTGACTAAACGTATTAGATCGGATCTTCCTTTAAGAAATCCTTTTCTTCGACGATTAGGAAACAAAGCTTTTGCTACTATTTTTGATATTATCGTGGATCGTTGAAACGTCAAAGGAGTTGTACAAGTAGCAGTTAACGTTATGGCGTTTATCGTTGGCTTAGGCGATCGTTCTCACCACCAAACACGCCATTTTCCTTTTCCTAAACAAACGTTTCGTATTTCTTTCTCCGACGGGCTCGTAAAAGCAAGGATCATAAAACGCGACTCACCGTGACACGATACTCGCGTCTCGTTCGAAATCGTACCAAAACGATTACGATAAAACTTCCTGGTTCGTTCGTTCCCTCCTTCATGTTAAAGGAAGAGACCAACAAGCATACGTGAAGGTAAAAAATAAAAGGAAAAAAAAAAGAGAAAGAAAGCAAAAAGTCGAAATACGAAATCGAATCGTGTACGTCCAAAATTACTCCCCGTGACGTTTATAGAGGTTGCATTGAACGAACGTAAAAATGTCCGAACATCGAAACCCTTCGGTTTTGCGACAACGAAACATATCCGTCCATCTCTTTAAATCTGAAACCTGTAAGAGGACGAATTCTTTTATACTAATACGAATTTCGAAGATCCTTATGCAAATGGAAGTAAGAAAGTATGGGAATTATATCGTTACGAAGTTCTCTCTCTCTCTCTCTCTCTCTCTCGTGTTTCTGCGGACGCAGGATGAAAGGAAGTAAATACGTTTATATATGTATGGAACATAATCGGTAAGCGGTCGAGTTTATTTAATAAGAGTAATGGGTAGCGTGAGAGAAGAGAGGAAAAACGATGAAAGAAGAAAAAGAAAATGAATAACAGAAGAGGGACAAGTCCAGGCGGATATGCGAGGCAAGAGTTAGGTATACATATAGCGTCCACGCGCATACTTTAACGCGTATCACACACGTCTCTTGCGTGTATTTGTATCGCGTCTATACGAATCGTTCACGTTCGTCCTTATAGTCGTTAGAGAAAGGAAGCTCGTATATACAAGAGAGATATAGATATAATATAAATGTAAACGGCGTATATGCGCATATGTCTCTACACGTGTACGCGAATATACATGTAATATACGTGTATAGGTAGCATAGCTAGTATGCACGTCGGCAGAGTAACAATGAAGCAACAGGTTGCCGCCGCACCGGAGTTCTATGACAGATTGTGCAACCTTGATGGCCCGTGTAACCCTCCCTTTTCAGCCCTTTACACCCACTGGGCACTTTATGGCGTACGTTCGAGCGCGCCAGCTTTTACGACTTTTTTTTTTTTTTTTTAAACAAATGGAATGAACATAGCCCGATCGTAAAACTTATCCTGGGATCTATAAGATATACCGAACGTTCTTCGTTATAGTCTGGGAAACATTTTTCAAGAATTTTCTGATGAATTCTCCTATCGAAATATTCCCGACGAAATATGTTTCAATTCTTTTCCCTTTTCTTTTCTTTTTTTTTTTTTTTCTATTCTTTTATTTTTCCTACCCAAAATGTCAGGACATCGAACGAATGAAAGACGTGAATGAAAGAAGATACAAAAGCGCAAGCAAGGCATGTTGGAATATCGTGGAGGAGAAAAATCCTTGTAGACAATAAATTCGGCATGATGCGTTAAAACGCGAAGGAATAAAAACGGAAGTGTAATAAGTAAAAGAGAGAGAGGGAGAGAGAATAAGAATTTCGCAGAATTCAGAGGCGACCTTTTAGCGATATATTCGACTCCCACTTTGAGCTCCGTGTCCGCGAATTCGAAGAGTTCAAAAGAAGAGGAGGATAAAGAGGAGAAGGTGGAGGAGGAAAAAGATGGGAGAAGGGAGGTGGAAGGAGGAGGAGGAGGGGGGGCGCGTGACCGGTATAGCAGCAGCACCAGCGAGCGAGTCCCAGGATGATCTATGCCTTGTGTCGAGGGCCTCTCCACCTCCGGCTCTTCCTCCTCCATTTCTACCTCCAGCTCCAGCTTCAGCTCCTCTGCCAGAGAGTGCCCCTCCTCCGCGTGGTCGCGCGCAAAAGGCTTAAATAATATCAACTATGCGCGGAGGAGGCACCGGACACGGTGCAGCGCTTACACACCGGGCCAGCCTACCCATTGGCCATTGAGGTGTCCGCCGGTGAGTAATGCCATAATAAATTATCCGCTGTTGGTGCTACCGCACTTGCGCCTCTTTATCTCCCTTCCTTTCTCTAGTCCGAGCATCTTTACT